>NC_057807.1:279474901-279702459 GCF_018294505.1 Triticum aestivum
GGCGTGGCGGCGCGGGCCGGCCGCGGGCGGCGGGGGCTGGCGGTTCGGCCGGTGGTGGCTGGCGGCTCAGGGGGTGGAGTTTGATGATAAACTGGAGGCCCTTGATTTCGTATCCAACTGCTAGAAAATCTAATGACCAGAGATGAAAAACTCAGTCGACTAACGTGTAGCCTCACACCTGCACGTACACATGCACGCACGCCAGACACGCACGCATGCAGGCGTGCAACACTAACACGTACACATAACGAACACACACACGCATGCAGGCGTGCAACACTGACACGTACACATGCGCTCACGAACACACACACATACGCACCCATGCATGCAACACTGAAATGTACCCTTGCACGCACGCAACACTCGCACACCTGCATGCACACAGCACACGACGCAAGACACACGCTCAACCTATACGTGCATGCACCCTTTGTTAAGGACATGGATTGTTACGGGTATTAATCAATCTTATCTGTGATAAGCAGAACATTGATGTTTGCAGCGGTCTTTATGAATCACAACATATCAAACGGGCTATCAACATAGTAGGCTTATCTACATGAAAAAGATGATGTCACACTCAATGAATAATCATCGGTTTATGAAATGCCCGCTTCTGACTGCCCTGGCCCACCAAAGGTCCCTCTTCTGTGCGCTGCTTGTGTTGGGTCACTGACATGCAGACCATGTACCCAAAGAGCCCACCCATTAGTGGAAGAACGGTGTGGTGTCCTATGTCAGAGTCGAGGGCGCCACTCGTTGCATGCCCGGCTGAACACGCCTCCTTGCCGCATTCAAATGCCTCCATGAAACCGCCCGTGTGGAAGCCGAGAAACCCACTCTGGACACACGTCCGTTCATGACCGGGCCGGCATTAAACGCAAAACCGGCCGAGCTCCTCCCATCCGCCGTCTATTTAATCTCCTATTTAAATGAGGCCAAACACAGGCCAAGAATCGCACACCTCCGCCGCTCCCCTATCTCCTCCTTCACCATTTTGTCCACTCTTACAATGTCTTACAAAGAGTAGTTATTCCGCATCCAAGCTGGCTGGGTAGCCCGTCGGATACGAGCTATGCAGCTTGCTGATCGACCTCCCTCCCCTCGCCCAACGAAGCCAGTTGCCGCCCCAAGCTGGCGCGCGGTTCAGCAAGTCGCCGCTCCAGGCCAGCTCGATGAGGAGCAGCGCACGAGCATCGTTGCTACCGTCCACGCCGCCGCCTCGTACCGCGTCTCTCATTTCTGTGGCCGAGACTCCCATGCCGGCGGCCGCGCCATGCAAGCAGCGATAGAAGCCGGGTGCGCGGAGGGCGATGATTCGGTGGCCAGCGCCTCCGCGTCCGCCGCCATCATCAAGGAGAAGTAGAACACGGGAGGCCGCCGCCACTTCGGTCCCATGAAGGCCACCGCGGAGGCGATGCCGTCATACACAGCAGGTGTCTTGCCGGATCCTTTTGTTGCGAGGACCTTCGTCGACCCCGCATGGGCTCCACGAAAGTGGCGAAGACCCCTTCCACCATCATCTTCGGCATTAGCCAATGATATCAGTTGGGCAGTGGGGAAGCGAGCCGTCCTTTGCACTGAATCATATACCTCTAGGGCTCCCGGCAGTCCGGTGATCGTTCTACCGGACATGAGGAACACAAATCGATCGGCGGGCGACCATTTAGGCCAGGTATTATATACCTGTGCTGTCGACAACTAGCGCCGCGTAGTTCATTTGAATGTAATGAAATCCGTCATGTTTGTATGAAAATCCGGTATTTTATATGATTTCCGTCGTTGTTTATCTGAAATATCGGTTTATCTACGTGTTTGCGTGAATTTCGTCCGGTTGGTTGAGTTGTTGTCATAATGTGTGCGACTACGGTTGGATGGCGTAATTTGCAGGTCGCCAGTCGGTCTGCGGGCGGCTCGGCCGGCGTGGTGGCTCGTGCGAGCTCGTCTCCAATGTGCGTGCTGGAGGATGCATGAGCACCCGAGCCATTCCTTGTTCATCGGTGGCAAAGGCACCGGTGGACAAAAGGGTCACCAATATTTTGGCTACCCCGGGCAAGATCCAAACAGCCCTTCCCAACAGATTCAAATCCCTCGTTCGCCGTGGAATTTCGCCATGTGTTTTTTCATGGACTAGCAAGATGCACGTGCATTGCACGGAACATCAAGATGCATTTTTTTACAAACTCCCGCATGCATGCAAGGGATAATTAATGTCCTCCTTTGCTAGTACTACGAGGCAAACACCATTAATATTGCATCGATTAGTGTTAGTGGCCTTGTATATCTGCAAATTGTAATTTTTATAGTGGCTCCTTGTATATAAAAATGGAGGGAGAAAGATGAGAGATAAGGTGAGGAGGAGTGGGGCGTGGTGGTGACTGGTGGTCGGACTGGGCGGAGGCATGGGGATGGACGTCCCATTATGTCTAGGTTTGTATCTCTCTCTCTCTCACACACACATAGGTGGGGGCCGTGCACGAAGAGAAGAGGTGCACGCACGGCGCACGTACTCCTGTCTCTTTCCCAACCACACCAGTGCGGGTACACGGTGGAGCTCATTTCTGTACGAAAAGTCAACCCACGTTGTAATTTTACACGTGTACTGGTTGTCCACTTGGTGGAGGGAGGATCGTCTACCACGGGTGAACAAACAAATTGCGACTTGGCGTGTTATGTTCAAAAAGAGGCAAACCATGTGGGGCCTACCTTAGAGGCAAGGCTCTATACACTGGAGTACTTTTGATGTGTCGCGTCAACTCATAGAACAAGGAGAAGCTTGCTTAGTATGCCGTCTCCCCCGCTCACAGGCGAGGTGGCTCGCAGGATGAGGTGAAGCTTGCTTAGTATTGTATGCCTTACGCCCGCTCCCTCGCCCATGCGCGCGGTGGCTTGCAGGACGAGGAGAAAATTTTACTACTCCCTCCGTTTACTCCTCGTCCCTACTACCTTGGTTAGAGAGATTATCATATTGTTTGTAATATATATGTCCTTTAGTACTCCCTCCATTTACTTATATAAGGCCACTATAAAAAAATACATTTTGCATCTATACAAGGCTACAAATAGTAATCGAGACAAAAGTTACTACTCCCTCCTTTCCATATGGCTCAATTTCAAAATTTCTCCAACCAAGGTAGACGGTGAGTGGTCGAATTAATTTCGTAGTTTGCACAAGTAATTAGTACGCTCGTTTTTCTCAAGAAGTTATGTTTACCGAGGCATTAATTAGAACGAATGCATGAATGACCACTAAATTTCCATGAACTTCTACATGCATTCGTGAGTTTTCTCTTGACATTGCTTGCATCGGGTGATCTAACGCACCTCGAAATCCAACATGTGATGGTACTACTACTAGTAGTAGAATTGAGACATATCAAACGAAAAAACGGATGTTTTTTAGATGAGCCCTATAAACCCTAGTGGGTACGTACTCCGTAAAATCAGATTTTTCCAAAACTAAGTCGCTCAACCTTTATTTGCTTGTTTACCTTCCTGCCTCCTTGCCTTGAATAGACTATGCCATACTCCCCTGCCTGCCGCGCGGGAAAAGACCCGCCCTCTCCTTTTTTTAGTCCAGGTTTGTATCGATGGATCGCATGAAGCAGCAAAAACCCAAGCCGTGACTTGTATACTCCTCCGTTGAGGCTCCCTTTCATGAATTCTCTACTTCCTGTCGCCGACATGTGGGACATATAGCAACCGGGTCGACGTGTCAAGCACCAAATAACAGTGCAGAACATTAGGGGGGACGCACCCCACTCGTACCGGCCCAGTAGTAGTAATGAGCAATGAGACGTCAAATCACAATGCCGCACCTTCCCAGACAGACAAAGCAACCATTATTTCACACTTCGGTTCGCCATCATCTCAAAACACATAGTATTGCTTCTGCCTCAAGATGGACACGCGCATCGCCTTGGTACATCATGACACGTGGGACCACATGACAGGCCATGCTCCCCCGCCGATCGCTCGGTAAAATCACCTCATTTTTACTTTACTTCCTCCATATCGGTTTACATGGCATGCACGTTGTTCTAGGTTGAGAATTTAACTGGCTATATATGTGATGTAACAGTACTCTAGCCTTTTAAAAAACACATACTTTTGTACAGTAGTAGTATTGATGGATTGCGCCATGAAGCAAAAATTGAAATTAAAAAAAAGGTGGTACATATAGAGAGCGCTCGTCGCCAAATTATGCATATAGTACTATTAAAAAAGCTAGTACGCGCTTAAATGGGGTGCTAAATGAAATGTAAGAAATACTTGTATGTACGTACTGAAGAGTTAAAGTAATGAGAAGAAACATAACATAGTTCTGCTGGGGGCTCAGCACAACACACCCCTCAAATTAAACTAAGCACATCTGAAATTAAACTATGCAACTAATCCGGTAGACACTACATTAGAACCACCATGAGCAACAACACTGCCACCTTACTCGGAGTCCTCTTCCATGTCCTCGACTTCGTCCTTGTACCTCTTCCTCTTGGCCGATACTTCTTTGCTTGAACCACACACTTGGCTCTTGCTCTTCATCCAACCCTTGTAGATATTGAAACAAAGGTAGCCATCCATTGCAGCGTAGTGGATGTGGTCTATATCTAGTACATTCCGCTGCCATGCATGACGATGAAATGTGTATTGAGGTTTCTCCAGTTTACTGCACGAAGGATGAACCATGGCTCCTGCCAGGGTCAGCATTGAAGGCTGGACACTGGAGGGAAGCAGCCGATTCTTCTGGAGGTCGAAGGGGTTGCCTACAATTAGGCCTATCTGACCCAGGACATCCTTGTCATTCCTAAATTCTACATTAATGAATTTGACTAGGTTGCTCTTGAGGAAGTTCTTAAAATCCAGGCATTCAACGTCGGCATGGCATATGTGGTAGACGAAGCATAAGTCATGCACGCAAACCTGGATCACAGCGGGCTTCTTCCTCTCTTCCTCCTTTAGATCCTTCTCTCGTCCGAGGACTGTGGTGTACTCAACATCTAGCTCAGCGACCCACTCATCATCTGAGTTTTCGAACATGCGTCTGAAGCGAGAAAGGCATCCTTTCACTGTCGCGGAAGAACGGGTGTAGATGACGTCGAACTCATCGCCGGTGATGGTTCTAACCTTGTACTCATCACTGATCATGGAGATTTGGGACGCCATGGATTTGGGAGGAGGGTTAGGATTAGTGGAACCACCGTAATGTGAAAGGATGGGATGACTAGGAGCGAACTGCCGTAATATTAAAGGACGTGTGTGTACGAGTAGGAGCGAACTGCCAGCGTGCGAACGACAAGGTAGTGGCTTTCCATTCTCCCATGATACGGGCTTCCGAGAGCCCTTGGATCTGAGATCGAACGGTTGCATGGCGAGATTCTAGACCTATGGGTGAATATCCTATCCTGCAGGGTTATTCAGCAAATTTTCAGCAACTTAGCATGTGACCGTTCGATCTCAGATTCAAGGGCTGCCAGCAGCCCGTATCATGGTCGCGCCTACCACGACCGTCGCGTCGCTCGCGCGGTCGCGCCCTTGGAGATTTAACACGGCGCGTTAGGCTATCTGATGTTGGCATGTCATACATAGGTATCACTTAGTCACTCATACTACAACAAGGTTAGCTATAAGGTTGGCTATAAGTGTATTTTTTTACTTCTCTCTATCTCTTTCTCCGTACTCCCTCCGTCCCATAATATAAGAATGTTTTTGACACTAGTGTAGTGCCAAAAACGTTCTTATATTATGGGACAGAGGGAGTAGTATTTATTGCATTTGCCAAGGAGTGACCTCTTCCAATGAAATGGTGCTTAGATGAGATGCTAAGGGCATTAAATGGCTTAGCAATCAAGTCCCCAATGCATAGGTGCTTATTAGTTTTTTGTTGCTAAGTTTGCTTCATTTAATTAGCTATAGAATCAAAATTGTCTTTTCACCTAGGTACACGCGCTTAGCACCGTTTCTTCCTTGGGTCACCAAACTTGCCACATCAGACTTTATGCCTATGTGGCAAGCTTAGCACCTGTAGGAGCAAGTAAGTAGTACAATAGTGGGCTATAAGCCCTCTTTACATGGCATTTTTGCATATGTGGAGCAAAGAGGCAAGCAAAAAGTGGAGAAGTGGGTTCTCATGCAAGAGCCAGTCTCTACTACATGGTGGAGCATTGGGAGATGCACCTACATGGAGGTGGTCAGGAATCGGGAGACTCACGCCGGTCGTAGCGCCACAGTTAAAATGATAATGGCAAGTCAAATCACGGGGCCCCACCTGTCTAGTAGTAACTCGCTGTTAAATCACACAGCCCTACGTTTGCAGCAGCCTACTCCCTCATCTACTCGCGTCTCTGTCGAACCGACTAGGTGGAACTGCCCCGCCCACCGTGCAGGAAAAGCCTCGCCCTCGACTTTTAAATACTACTACATCGTCTTAAGAATCCAATGATATACTTTTTGTGACATAGTAACTCATATTTAGTTAGTCAACTGGATGACCTAGAACTACGTGCACGCCCTATAAACCGAGACGCCTAAAAAAAACGAGATGGAGAGGGTAGTTCAGTACATACCTTTTTAGATCAATATAGTCGGGATTCACCAAGGAGCAAAACCAAGTGGTAGGCTGCTCCTGTCGTGTTGGCGTAGCAACTCAAGCAGGGTCAGTCCACACACGAAATGGCGACACACTTAACAGGACCCCTTTAGTCGACATGTGGCTCATCCACCGTCTTGTTCTACGTGCGATGCACCAAATTATAGTTCGGAGCAGCGGTTGGAATTGGAGGCACCCCGGTCGTAGCGCCGCAGTAGTAGAAAATGAGCGATGAGGGGTCAAATCACAAAGCCCCACCTTTCCCGCATTAAGCTGGACGGACGAAGCAACCATCATTTCACTCTAGGGCGCAAGAGCATAAAGAAAAGAGAAAACAATGATGCGTGCGGCAGCTACCTAGGGCACCCTAGGGTAGGGGTCTCCACTACAGATCCTTTTTTTGAAAGCGCCTCCACTACAAATCGGCTTCTCCCTCGTCCTCTTGAAGAAAACCGATGATGAGTGCGGCGGTAGGGTTTGTAGGAGTACTACGGCGTGCGGGGCCACGTCGTAGTAAACGGGGGTTCGAGTCGACGCCTTAAATATGTGTGGGCCGCTTGGTTTTACGGGAACGAGGCAGCATTTTGGGTTCGGGGACCAGTGGAGATATAGTACGTACAAAAAATTGTGGACGTAGGTTCGACCGAAAGGCAATGATGCATGGGCCCTGCATTTTGATATACCCGGGGCCGCGTGAAATTTGCTACTCTACTCAAAACTAGTAAGGTACACATGCATTGAACGCATGAGATTTCGAAACCAAATTATGAATAAATACACACTATAGCATGTAAAGCTTTGAGTCATATATGCATGATGTAGATGTTCGTTTAGTTCTTATAGTTCATCTCATTCAAAATCAATTAGTTTTATAAAAATGTTAAGATTCATGGGGTTGTGCATTGTAAAGCATAAAGTAAAAAACAAATAATGGCAATTCATTTAGAAAAAAATCAATTATGATACAGAAGATTCTAGAACAAAGGAGAAGTGCTTGTGTTTTGAGGTTTGTGCATTATGCTTAAGTTCAACCATGGAGTCTTCTAAATTGTACATGTGGCAGATCTGGTGGAATGTTGATGATATCCAACGGCCAGTAGTGCTCGGATTTGCCATCTCTGCACTGTCGGATTAGCTTCATCCAGCGACCATCTTTCAAAGTTATTGGCACACTATATAGTTCTTGTGCCATAGTTGCATGTCTTGGAAAAAAGCTACTAGTGGGTTGTACTAGCTATTTAGGAATAGAAGATGTATACATGGAAGTTGTAGGGAAAGAGATGACATGGAGTATCTCAATTCCTATGAGTAGGGATTGGAAAAGAGATGTCATTTGGTTCACATCATAGGAACTTTTCTATTGAATCTAGAGATGACATGTATCTCAATTCCTATGAGGAGGGATTAGAAAAGAGATGTAATTTGGTTCATATCATAGGAACTTTTCTATTGAATATACGCTAATGTTTATTTTCCTTTGAAATTAAGGGAGTATAGGAATCCATTCATATGAACCAAGTGGCTCTAAAGCTATAGAAATGATATCATGTTTATTTCCTTTGAAATGTGGAGTATATGAATCTATTCCTATGAACCAATTGGCTCTAAAGGAAAAAATCCTATAAAAATCATATCATATAGAGTTCCTATGATATTCCTCGACACCAAAGGATGGTTGAAATTGCTGCGGGTGATACGATGGTCTTTCTTTGTAGACTCCTCCCCCATCTTTATAGTTACCTCTCGAAGATGAATGAAATGATATATACAGGGTATTCTACATGTGCAATTTGGTACACGAAAACTCGGTAAAAGTTTGCGAGGTTCGAATTTTCAATAAAGCTATATGCACTGCATTTTGGAACGGAGGGAGCATACGGCAGTTGCTAACACTCACGTGGAAGATTTGTGTGTAGGAGGAGTGGCTGTTCTGTTAAATGACATGGCAAAACTGACACTGTCGGATGCCGATCTAACGGTTCTTACAGCGTTCGTCAGGAAAAGGCTTGTGGCGAACGTTTGTCGGATAATGATTTACGGACACATGCATTGCATTGATACGTGCCCCCCTCTCTCTCACGCACACGCACCCTCACGAGTCACGACTCTCCCGAGTCCTCTCGCAGACTCGCACCCACCGTCTATCTGCAGGTAGACGTCACGCACATATGTGCTCTTCACACCCTACCCTCAGAACTTCTAAAAAACAAAAGACATCGCGCACATTTTATTTTAGCTCACACGTCACACACTTATACTATTACTCTTGCGGCGAACGTTCTTTGGGCATAGTATATTGTACTCTCACGAAGAGAAGCGGTGCACGCACGCACTAGCTCTCTCACGCCCACTCGCAGGTACACGTAGGAGCGCATTTTTTTGAAGCTGGTACAACAAAATCACTCCACTATATATATAAGCAGGAGCCTTAGCGCTTGCTTTACTAGGGTTCCTCCCGTTCACTCTCTCATGCTCTCCAGATCTAAGCAAGACATAGGTGGCCACACTCTCTCTCAGCTCACGGCTGGTCACAAATCCATCCGGACAACCTCGACCGGGGCAGGGGTGTAGGTGCATCGTTCACGCTGTCGTCAACGGCGAGGGAGGAGACCAACGGCTGCCCACGCGTCCCGATCGGCAGCCGCGCCATTCTCTCCGAGAGTGCGCCGGCTCGGGAGGGCCTCCGACCCCTTCTTCCTCCTTGCGGTATTGTGGCCAAGATGCAGCCTCCCGACGCCGTCTTTGACACATGCCGAAGACCCTCCGGTATATATTCCTTCGAAATGTGCCCTACTCTACTGCCCCAGCTCCCTTTGTGTGGATCCTTTTCTACTTTCGTCCGCTGTTCCAAAGCCACCTAGACTTTTACTATTATTAGAGGTAAAGCTAGTTCATACAGTCGACTCTAAGAGTCGGTTCAAACAGGGAAGAAAGTGGGAAAGTTTTAGCATGAATCTAGGACTTGGTTCTAAGATGAAACGGGGGAAAGTAGTATATACTGGCTACCCAACCGGTCTCTTGCTTGAAAAGACGAAGAAAGCATGGTGGATGGAGAAGGGTGGGGGAAGTGGACCTACCTCTTGGTTGAAAAAGGAAAGAAAGTAACGGGTGTTGGGGGACAACTCAAATGAGAATGAGCAGGTCTAGATTTCCTGTTCTTACACAGGGAAAATGTCGCCGAGGAGATAAAAAATGGGACAAATGCAGACATTCTTCCTGAGTGTTTGCCGCTCTCGGCAGCCACATCTACCTCACCACTTTATGCCCCTGCTGTCTCTACGCCCATATCGCTACCGTTAATGTAAAATCATATGAAGCATTAAGCAATGCCACCTAATGTCACTATAAGTAATGGTCTAGTGCCTTCGATAAATTGAAGCAATGCCACCACCATTTTATGAAGTGCTTCCATCTTGCTTTATTTCCCATGAATTGTGTTTTTGCAGTTACACTTAAATCTCACATCGCTAACATTGAATCGTCCCAGTGGAACTGCACGAATTTGATTGCACATTTACTGACCATGTGCTACTCTAATGACAGTAATACTAAAGCTATTGTTCTGCATGTTAATCTAGTGGCAGTGTTGATGTGATGTGGTGCTACTTAATTAAGGACTCTTCATACTGTCAATCTAGTGCCAATTATAACACAATAGATGCTGCTATTAATCATACGCCACTGCAAATATCTGTCACTGTTTAAATAACCATATTTTGTATTTGCGCAAACAGGGATGTCTGTCTCCATATCGTTTCGGGATGTCTGTCTCTTTATCGTTTCTATCCGCGCAATCAAAAGCACACACCTCAGTTTTAGTAGAACTGTGCAAAATGAGATGGCTATCCCTTGTTGCCATCGTCTAACCACCCATCTTCCAGGTATTCCTACATTGGTAGTTACTAGGTAGAATAACCAACACAATCTCAATGAAGTTGGTTCATACGTTTTACTTCCTAATTGCAGTGTAGGGATGAGCGAAAACAACTGCATCCTAGTCTGGAATGCACTTTCTACCAGTTCATCCATGGACCGAGGACTAGCTGGCACGACTGCATGGCGGTTTTGGACAGGTGCACGGACAAGAGGCATTGTGGTCTGCTTATTTCTGCGAATAGCGGTGCTTAAATTTAGTGGAATGCACAAGAATTTCACCTGGTCAGTACACTGCATGGTTCAGTTCAGCATTCCAGCTGAGACCACAATTATAATTGGTTATTCTGGAATGAGAGAACCTAACCCTGGTTGGTGGCAACAAGAAAAAACCAGAGTCAACTCCAGGAAATTTAAGCCTGCTGGGAGTCCCTTGGCTCAAAGAAGCCTTGCTTGTTTTTTCCTGATTTGTAAACCTTCTCACAACTTTGTCTTTTGCTGTGAACTAGTATATGTTTGTGATGTTCTATGAATCATTGAGATGTATAAAATTGCTTAACTTATGCTTTTCAAGTTTTTTATGAAGACGAGTTTAATGTGAGTGTTCCACATGAGCGCTGGACTAGCGTGTGAACGTTTGGAATTTACATTGTGGCCTCAGTTAACTGCATGAACCACTGTAACAAGATACATAGTTGCTTATATGTCAGACAGCAGATTGTTGATTGTTAGCTGGTCGATAGCCTAGTGTTGAAGCGAGCTGAGCCAATGTGTCGTGTTTTGCACAACTGCTTACAAGTGGGGTAGCACCAACAGTGTTTACAAGTACTTATGTATACGTCGGCGCACAGTTCTCGAACGAGTGCTCTATTTCATCAAAACACACACTGCTCGTATGATAAACCGTGACAACTTATGTCTTACCATGCCATATTCATGAAAAAACTAGTGAGGACGCATCTGTTTCGGCAACAATTATGATGGTTCTCACATGATTCACGGGCACACAAAAGTAGCAGCAGTTCCCATAGACGGATTCAAACAGAGTACTAGCCCCAGAGGGGTCGATAACAGGCAAGGTTCGGATAATTAGACACAATCCAAACTACTATTAAACACTAGCTGGGGCAACTATTTCATGCCTCGATCTAATTTGGGCTGGACACAAGACGGACCTTGCCATGAACATCATCGAGGACGTCCCGCAGCAGCTCAATCCTGTGAACCTTCATGAAGACAACCTTGTGGCCTTGCCACTGATAAACTTGTTTGTGGAGGCATGCCACGTCATCTTCCTGCGTAAGCTTGACAAGAACAGTATGCCTCACAAACGAAGGAGTAGCTTTGAACTTCTTGTGCTTCAGTACACCCTGGACAACACGCCTGACAACAGTGAGGCTGGAATACAACTCTTCATTGGTATAACCGCAAATGGCTTCCAGGATCCAACAGCCTAAGAACTCTGTTTTCCCAGTGCGTATATTCAGGTCATCCGCCTCATAGCGAGTGACATGTACAACCACACAATCCTTGTCTGCATCAGGGCTCTAATTGAAACAGAAACAAATTCTGAATTACTTTTCAGTATAAGAAACACAAGTTATTTAAACCACTATGTATAGCATGGCATCGAAGCTAATAAAATTTTGCATTATTCATCACCACATACTTAGATGAAAAACCACAATCGAGATCGGCAAAGAAGAAAATCACCTTGGGCAGCTCAGCGGGGGGGGGGGGACACATCCTCGAAGGGGGAAAACTGCTCCTGCAGTGCCACGGGGGCTGTAACCTCAAACGGGGCGTTGACCATCTCAGTAGTGGCCGTGAGCGTATCTGGGGTCGGCTCGGTGGCTGCCTCCATCTTCTTGGAGCTCTCTGTCTCGTGGGGATCAGCCTCCCGCGTCTGCTCCAATATCGGCAGATCTTTGCCTGGTTCTCCTTGGTCCATCATGAAACTGACGAATACTAGGAGACCACTGAAAGGAAAACACAATCGCAATGACAATGAAACAAAAAAGAGAGTGAGGATCGGTTACTGCTTTGCAAAAGTTCTTTTTTTCTCTGAACGAAAATATACCAACATCACGGATCTGCTTATCTTCCCTTCTTTGGGAGAGAAGAACAGTGGCAGATGCGAGTGTTTCCTTTCTTGAAGACGGTGAGAGAGAAGGGGATTCAGCGAAGAGTGAAATGATGGTTGCTTCGTCCGTCAAACTTAGACTGCGGGGAGGTGGGGTTTTGTGATACGATGGCTCGTTACTGCCGCGCTACGACCGGGGTGACTCTCCGCCTGCATACTGCCTTCTAATTTGGTGGATGGCATTTGGGCCCACACGCTGCATGGCCCGCATGTCGGTGAACAAAAGTATAACGGCATTCAGTAGAGGGGGACGTTTCAATGACCTAGGAGGAGCTAGAAGCGGTATTGTATCCACTATACTAGTAGTAATTGTTTTCTGGGTAGCTATAGAGTGTGTCCACTATACTAGTAGTAATTGTTTCTCTGGGACCAAGACAAAACAGCCCATCCACACTAGTAAATAGTAAAATCAATTCAAAAGCCCATATATTTACTGAATGAGAGGTGCTACCCACACCCAGCACACCGCCCCCAAAAAAACCTAGGTGCTCTTCTTCCTCCTCGCTCCCACCTACCTCACGTCAGCTCGCTCCACTCGTACCCCCAAATTCCTCACCTCACTCCTACAGAAAACCCCAGCTCCCCTTCTTCCTCACTACTACAGAAAAACCCCATCTCCCCTTCTTCTTAACTCGCACTACAACTAGGCTCGTCATTCGTTACTCTGCTCAAATCCATGTGCGTGATGCGACGCCCTCGAAGAAAATGGAGTCGGCTGACCCCAGCACCAAGAAGATGAGGCTCCCGCCAGCGGCGACGCCTGTTGTAGATCCCTTACCCGGCAGCGCGGGGAGAACCGGCGACCCCACCCCCACCGGATCCCAGGAACCCATAGAATCTCGGGTGGACCACATCAGCGATCTCCCAGACGCCATCCTTGGGGAGATCATCTCGCTTCTCCCCACCAAGGATTGCTACCGCCCCCAAGTCCTCAAAATTCGGTGGCGCCCTCTATGGTGCGCCGTAACCCTTAATCTCGACTGTCGTCAGCTATCTCTCCTCAATGATTTTGAAATCCCCAAAGCCATCATCTCCTCCCACCAGGGCTCTTTTCAAAGCCTCTGCATCCCGTCATGCTACCTGAGCAAGCATACCATGCCCTGCACGGTGGACGCCTGGCTAAAATCCCCTTAATTCACAGAACTACAGCTGCTTGAGTCCTACTATTCCCCTGGAAATCACATACCACATACTGACCGCCATGTACTTGTGCCCTCAGCACCGATGTCCATCTCGCGGTTTTCCTCTTCTCTCCACACCGCCACCTTTGCGCTGTGCTACCTACCAGACAATCTGGTACTAAACCTTCGACTCCCATTTCTCAAGAAACTTTCACTTGTGCGGGTTCGTATATCGGAGGCCTCATTGCACAACATCATCCACTCCAGTTGCCCTACCCTGGAATGCTTGATGCTTGTTTTCACAGTTAGAATCGGTTGTCTCCAAATAAAGTCGCCTAACCTTGTAAGAATTGGAATTTCTTTTGACGGAAGGCAGCTCATCATCCAAGATGCCCCTTCACTTCAAAGGTTGATCCTTGATTCTAGTTATTCACCGTTGCAAATAACCGTCCTCTCTGCGCCTAAACTGGAGACCTTGGGTGTAATACATGATCTCTGTGCTCATTTCAATATGGTGTTTGGCTCCACAGTTCTTCAGGTACTTTATATTATCATCTACACTTGTAACCATAAGCTGCATTTTAAATTTCTGCGCATAAGTTATATATCATCTTGGAGTACACATTTTGTACTAATATTATGTTCTATGCTCAATGAAGAGTTTCTCCATGGATGGCCTATCAATGGTGCTGGATTCTGTCAAGATCTTATATATCCAAATGAATAGTTTTGATCTGAACAAGATTATTGGCTTGCTGCAATGCTTTCCATGTCTGGAGAAGTTGTATATAAAGGTGATAATTTCACGCACATTGGAAGCCCGCATATAGTGTACTAGAATTAACCGTTCAGCTGTTGCTCTTTCGACACTCTTTTTTTAGACCTTAACTGTTTTCAATCTTCATGTCTATTTAGGCAACAGGACGGGGTAAGAAAGTTATAACCAATCGGTGGATTCGTAAGCATCGGGATTTTCTCACTTCTCATGAGATTCGATTGAAGACAATAACGCTAGAACGATATGTAGCCAACCGTGCAAACACTAGATTTGTCACATTCTTCCTGCTGAATGCGAGGTTACTATTGTCCATCAGGCTTAAGTTTATCAGCAGCATGGTTTTGACGGATGGGTATGTCGAAGAGCAAAAAAAGGAGTTTCAGGTGGGCAAAAGAGCTTCTGAACGTGTCGGGCTTCTATTTACAACATATTGTGGTCATAATCCAGTAAATTTTACGACCCAGGATGTTCATTCTATGGACCTGACCGATCCATTTGACTGTGACTGCCGAAAACAGTGCTGGAGTTAGATGTTGTTGCCCTTTTCAACCTGGGTTTTTTTGTAAACCTGATGAACAATTAACCCTCGTGCTTTTGTACAGTTTGTAAGCTGGAGTTAGATGTTCTTGCCCTTTTCAACTCGGCTGTGACTGTCATATTTTCTTTGAAACAAGGCAAATGGCTTGCCATTCGTTTAATTTAGAGTGAAATATTGTAACAAATCCCAACCAAGGGAAATAACATCACTCTCGCCGGCTGCTTGAGCTCACTGTGCATTACAGAAGCCAAGTGATTAGCCCCCACCAGCACCCACAAACTTATTTCGAACTAGCACATCAAATGGGCTGTAAATTTTCATAGGAAAGGCTGCATGACCGTGACAGATTTGGATTCTGACATTTGGGACCCGCAGGAAATAGCCTATCCAAGGTGGTGTCGACTTACTAGCCAGTCAACAAACGATTCTACCTACCAACCGTTGGATTGACATCCAACATCTGTCATGTATCTTCTATCTCTTGTCTTCTTCTTCCTCCAGCCGCCCAAACCAAACCACCCCGTTGGCTCCGCCTGCTCCCGCCGCCCATGGCTGGCTGCGCCTCCACCGCCCTACCGTACGTACCCTCCAATGTTGGCCAGTCCCTCCCTCTATTCCCCCACACGTCATGTTATTCTCCGGTGACATCAGCCCCAACACGCACCCGCACCCGAACCAGTCAACCCTCGTACTCCCCTCCGCCTGCGACTGGACTGGCGCATCTTCCACGGCTCCTGTTCATTCCGTCCGAGGCCTCGCCGTTGTCCTCCGCCTTGCGACCTTGGTTCGCTCGCCTTGTGCGGTGTGCCGCCCTCTTGCGTTGTCAACCTTGTCAACAACTGAGAGGAACAAGGAGATGACTATACGTGGAGAGGATGATAGTAGGGACCCACCAGCGTCATGGCAGTACGCAAGCAAGTGCCTCTATATTACAAGCCCAAAAATATGGTCCGTCCTAATGGTTGGACATCTGGGGCTCACGCCATTGTCAACGTAGTCAATAAACGAGAGAATTACACTATGAGCGGCTGACACCAGGGACCCAACAGGTCACGCAGTTTTTTTTGGAAGAACAAGCAGTTGTTATTTATACTAGTTTTAGCGACTGATCAAGGTAACAATGGGGTTGTGCGGGGGTTGTGGCCCGTCTAGCCAGGGTTTTATTTATGTTCACCACATCATGAGCCCAGTTATGTTTTTTTTTCTTGCTGAAAATGGCTTGCCCGGTTCTATTTTTTTAAAGAAATACCCAAACGAGGCCTACTTGCTTTATCGGCCCTGCTGGGCTGCAAATCTTTCAAGACGAGGAGAGTTTCATTTGGTTTGCCCAGAAATGGGTTCTACATTTTTAAAACACATCAAACCGGGAATTAGTTTCAATTTTTTTTCATTACAAGATTTTAAATTCCATTGATTTTTATGCGTGTACAATTATTTGGATTTTATATTTATATAAATTATTTTTCAAAATAGTTTGAATGTGAATCGTATTTCGGGATTAAAAACAGTTGGCCGCACCGAAATATGCAAAATTTCGTAACTTTTTAACCATGGACACAATATGGGGTGTAATGCTAACAAAAAGAAGATGGGCTCCAAAAAAATCTTAAGAATTAGCAAATGGGTTGTACATTATTAGAAATAATGGCAGATGGGTTGTATGATGTTTTCCACAGATTTGAGGCTGACTTGTGCGCCTACTACAGGTTGACGCGTATGCTTTCCTAAAAAAAGATTGACGCACACGCAACACCCTGTCAACTTAGTCAACACACGAGAGCAGTGACTGTTGGATGTCCATCCAATGGCTGTCGTGCTTCTTGAATCTCTGCTCTTCCTGCTCCAGCCGCTCAAACAAGCGCCAGCGGGACTGCCTGCTCCCTCCTCCCATACGGCCGGCTATGCTGCTGCGTAGGCTTCACGGCCCCACCGTTGTCCCATCCCTGGCCTAGCCATCCCTCTACTCACCCACACCTGCTGTTATTCTCCGGGGATGGTAGACGAACCAGTAAACCCTCGTACTCCTCCGCGTGGGAAACAACTGCTGAGTATTCCCTGGCTCCGTGTCATTCCCTTCCTAGGCCTCGCCGTCGTCCACCGCCCTGGTGCTCTCGGCGCGGCCTGGTCAACATGGTCAATGAACGACATCCATCGGAAGTGTACTGTACGTGGAGAGGCTAACGGCTAGGTCCACGGCCACACGCAAGGAAATTCCTCCTTATTACGAGCAAAATAATGATTCCTCCACCTAACAACTAGGGCCACGGGAACGACCTCCATATTTCGCGAAAAAACATTCCCCCCATTGACAGGTCGGACCCACCAGCTATATCTTCGCACGCAAGGAAGTGCCTCCTTATTACGCACAGAAAATGAATACCCCCTGCTAGCTGGGACCCACCATAGTGGGTGGCTAACTTGTGGGCCTACTAAGTTCACGGGGACGGATGGGCTTTGTCAACTTAGTCAATACTCCAGTGACCGTATGATGTCCATCCAACGGCCATAGTGCTTCTTCAACCTCTAGTCTTCTTGCTCCAGCCGCCCAACACCCCATACTACTCCCACCGCTGGCCAGGCCATCCCTCCACTCACCCACACCCCTGTTATTCTGGGGCGACGACAGCCTCACACCATAGCCGAACCAGTGAACCCTCGTACTCTTCTCCGCATGGGCATCCACTGCCGCGTCTTCCCCGGCTCCACGTCGTCCCCTTCCTAGGCCTCGCCGTCGTCCACCGCCGTGGTGCTCTCGGCGCGGCATTGTCAATGTGGTGAACGACTGACTTCCATCGGAAGAGTATTGTACATGGAGAGGCTAACAGCTGGGTCCGCGACAGGTGCAAGGAAGTGCCTCCTTATTACGCGGAAAATAATTATTCCTCCACCTGACAACAGGGACCAACTGGACAGGGCACCGTATTTTGCAAAATACATTTCCCCCTGACTGCTGGGACCCATCGGACGGGCCATCGTATTTCGCGAAAAAACGTTCCCCCCGCTGTCAGCTCGGACCCACCGGAAGTGCCTCCTCATTATGCACAAAAAAATGAATACTCCCCTGCTAGCTGGGACCCACCTTGGTGGGAGGCTGACTTGTGGGCCTACTAAGTTGACGGGGACGGAGGGCTTTGTCAACTTAGTCAATATGAACGATTCTAGCTCTAGTGACCGTACGATGTCCATCCAACGGCCGTAGTGCTTCTTCAATCTCTGGTCTTCTTGCTCCAGCCGCCCAAAGCAGCGCCAGTTGTGCCGCATGCTCCTGCCTCCCGTGGCCGGCTGTGTTGCCACGGAGGCCTCACCGGCCCCTACTATTCCCACTGCTGGCCAGGCCGTGCAGCAATGGCAGCCTCACACCACAGTCGAACCAGTGAACCCTCGTACTCCTCTCCGCGTGGGCTTCCACTGCCGCGTCTTCCCTGGCTCCGTGTCGTCCCCTTCCTAGGCCTCGCAGTCGTCCACTGCCCTAGTGCTCTCCCGCAGCATGGTCAACGTGGTCAAGGAACGACTTCCATCGGAAGAGTACTGTATGTGGAGAGACTGACAGCTGGGTCCACGGCGGCCGCAAGGAAGTGCCTCCTTATTACGCGCAAAATAATTATTCCTCCACCTGACAACAGGGACCCACCGGACGAGCCACCGTATTTCGCGAAAAAAAGTTTCCCCCTGACTGCTGGGACCCACCAGCTACATCTTTGCACGCAAGGAAGTGCATCCGAGCAAAAAAACGATTCACCCCCTGACTGCTGGGATCCACCAGCTACATCTTCGCATGCAAGGAAGTGCCTGACAGTCGGGACCCACCTGGTCGAAGCATACATAGTGTTGTCATTTTTGTTGTGAACGTGTACATACATACTGGTCGATGTAGAGGCGCGCACGTGTCGTAGTAGAGGCGCGTACGTAGCATGCACATGTACGTACAACGACCAGTGTGCAAGAAAGAAAATACGGCCACGTACGTACATACGGGCGGGGTCTCGAACGCCTACTCGTGCATACATACGGCCAGGGCTCGTGTACATGGCTAGGTCGGAACGGAGAAACAACGTCGTCGTCGTGTTCATGGGGAGCCAACCGGTTGGGTCGAAACGAAATGCATCATTGTGTTCATCGGGAGGGCATGGATGGAACAGGCGATGGAAACGAGGCCTGGCGTACCGCAGAACGTAAGAAACGGCCTTGTGTTCTATCAGCCATGTTCGAAACGGGATCCTATTCATTGGGAGGGGTCTGGCGTACCGCAAAACAGAGGAAACGGACTTGGGTTGGACCTCCTACGATCAAAACGGGGTCCTATTGATCGGGAGGGGTGTGGCGTACCGCAAAACGGACGAAGCAGACTTGTGTTGGAGCTCTACGGTCAAAACAGGGGTCCTGTTCATCGGGAGGGGTGTGGCGTACCGCAAAACGGGACTCCACAGGATACTGTTCATCTCCACCGTCGACCTCCTCCAGCCTCCACGGGCCACAGTTCATCCACCGTCGACCTCCTCCAGCCTCCACCTGCTCCTGTTCATCCACATGCTCCTGTTCATCCAGACTCCACCGCGCGCTACTCCACCGGCTACTGTTCAACCGCCCCTCTCCACAGGCTCCTGTTCAACCACCCCTCCACGGGCTACTGTTCATCCACCCCTCCATCGTCTACTGTTGATCCAGCCCTCCACAGGGTCGTCCTGTTCATCCAGCCCTCCACGGGGTCCTATTCATCCAGCCCCAACCGGCTCGATCGATCACGGTCCTGGTCATCCAGAGGCAACACCACGGGTTCATGTTCATCCACCCCCACCGCTCAATGTTCATCCCCCCCCCCCCCCCCCGCAACGCTCACTGTTCATCCAAACCCCCCTGCAACACTCATTGTTCATCTAGAGGCAGCATCGATTGGCTTTAGTTAGCAGCAGTAGCGAAGTAATCGCTCGATCACTTGGGTTCAGTAACGCGTAGCCTGCAGTGCAATCGCTTGGGTTTAGTTAGGCGATGCCTCGCTCGGGTTCAGTTAGAGCCCAACGCCTCGAACACACACGCGTACGTGTATGAGAGAAACGCGCATCGCTCGGCCCCCGATCACCCACCGTAACCGGGAACTCCCCGAAAGTTTTCCCGTCATGGATGGCCCAAAGAATTCATGCAGCTGCGTCTCCGGCCCGCCCAAGATGAAAAGCCCATTTTCTGTCATGATTTTTTGTTATAGAAGTAGGAGCCCACTACATCTATGATGATACCGGGTTTTTCACAATTATCGTCATAGAAGTGTCATAAGTATGACAGAAAAAAAATTCATTCGGCCCAAAATGTCACGGGTGTGTCTTTTTTTTGTAGTGTCGGGGCTTGTAGCTATACATAGCTCGCTGTTGAGGCCAATCGTACCATGGGGTGACAAGAGTGCATGATATCACCTTGTTAGTTGTGGGAATAATGACCTTGATGACCATTGTCAAGACTGTTGATCCTGTGTTGTTTGCTCCAGAACTTATCGATCCTTGCATTATATGAGATGTCTCTCTCTACTTATCTTCATTTACATGACTCATGAGTTTGTTGAATCCTTACCTTCCTTAGGTAAATTTGCTTGAGCATTGTGGTATCTCGTATGATTGACTTGTATGACCGGAGATCTATGCCCACCATATACGTAAGAATATGCAACCAAGCACTCAATCTTTGCGGTAGGCATATCTCTTGACTGAATTGTACTTCTGACAAAAATGTTGCGGATTTGATCCTTGAGATGCACTATGACATACTGCCCACTCATAGTGGAATATTAGACGACTGTGCATAGTGTTGTATAGCCGCAGGCTGGGTGTCTTATGTGGTAAGGCATCCAAGTAGCTTGCTAAAGAAGACTTGATAGCTTACATCGAAGACTCGGTTGCGGTGGCGTGCTGGAAAGGCTGGGTTTCCTACCTGAGAAGCTTCTCCTCAGGTTGCTTGTTGCGACAGATTCAATTCCTTCTGTCAAAAGACTTTACCGAGGTACCTTGCTATGGAAGACTGACTATCTTGGTCCGAGAACTGTCCATATACTATACTGACAAAAATTGAGGAGCCTTGCATCACAAGTTTCTTCCGGTAGCATGTGGAAGAAGATTGGGTTTCTCATAACCAAAGCTTCATACTTGATATGTAGACTGATAACCATACGCATGCCCGTAATATTTTGCGGCTGGTTACTAGCATGAGAAAAAATGTTCTGACTATCTTCATTGATTATAGAACATTCCGGCTTCCTTTCGGAGTATAACACATTTCGAGCATCATTCATTGTTGTGCCAAAACTTGTATATGATTCATTTCTTTAACTGAAAAATATACCATTGCTCTTGTACCTGACTTGTCTTCCAGTTGGCTGGGTCATTACTGTTGGGAGGATTAAGTACTAATGTAGACTTGATGTGTTTAGCTGAGCTTCTTCCAAATATTTGAAATCCTTATTGCTTCTTTGAGTCCGGTGTCGGAGGATGAGCAACTTCCATAAGGGGAAATAAAGTAACACCAAGGGAATAAAAGAAAGAAGCAAAAGAAACAACTCAACTAAACAAAAGCACACACAAACAAAGTCACATATTAATGCTAGTCACACAATATGCACTACAAAAAAATACACTTCCGTGATGATACGTGTTTGTCACAGTAGTTTGCGTTTTTTGTCATGCATGTACATCCATGACGATTTTATGACAGAATCAACATAGTCATACATGTGCTGTCATAGAAGTGTTCCATGACATTACCAAAATTATCATCACGGAAGTGTCCACTTCCATGACGATAAATCGCGCGTCATAGAAGTGCTTTCGTCAAGGGTGACCAACACGTGGCATCCACCGTAACGGAACGCCGTTAAGCTATCGGGTCCGGTTTTGGATCTGATAACCCGTTAACAGCCCCGACCAATGGGGATTTCCACGTGTAAAATCATCATTGGCTGGAGGAAACACGTGTCGCCTCATCGTTGGGACACATGTCATCCACTCATTGGACAGAATGCGCCTATGATACGTCGACATGTGGCATGGCCCAACAGAGGCCCATTCCTGTGAAAAGACCGGCCCATTTGACTTGGCAAAAAGGTGGCGGGCCGGGCCATGGAAAGCCTGTTAACGGCATGTTCGCATATGGCCCATTTACATCCCGCTAACCCAAGGCCCGTTATGCCCTATCTGAATTAGGCCCAGTAGCGTCATCTGGGCCACCCAATACGATTCCAGCCCATTTTCACTTCTGGCCCTTGTATGGCCCATGACGTCTTTCGGCCCATATGAGGCCCTTTGTAACTCTTGTCCCATTAACGACCTGTGGCGAAACTGGCCCGTAATGAACAATGTATCACTTTATACCCATTAACGGCCCGTGGTGAAACTGGCCTGTAATGAACAGTGTATCACTTTATACCCATTAACGGCCTGTTATTCCGTTGGGCCGTTTCCAGCCCATGTTATCTTTCGGCCTTCTCAGAGCCCATTTATTCATGGGCTCATTTCCAGCATTCGTTTACTTACGGCCCGTTATGTCATGTCTGCTTGTGGGCTAAATTCAGCGCGAGGTTACAGTCGGCCCATTTGTGGCCCATTAATACGTTGGGCCGTTTTCATAGCGTCATCAAATACGGCTGATTAACAATGGCCCGTTATGGTCGGCCCATGAGCAGATGATTCCAACTCTAGCCCGTTTACGGCCATAATGTGGTCTATTATTGGCCCATGTTTGGCCAACCGAGTATATGACCCGTAGAAGGCCCATTGATGATATGGCCCGTAGAAGGCTCATTGTGTCTATGACCCGTATAAGGCCCATTGTTTCTACGACCAATAGAAGGCCCATTGTTTCTACGGCCCATAGGAGGGAAATGGTAACTACAGTAAATATGTAGCCCATGGTTATTGTGGCCTAGTTTTAAAAAATAGGTTATTGCGGCCACTAGCAAACTGCGGAAAAAGAACTGCACTGACTACAAGCAAAGAAATAAACAAGACAATAAGGAAATAAATAAGCAAGCAACTTACGCTAGGCTATCACGGCTATTACACATATTACATCCACTAGGCATCAAAGTACGCCACCAATGCAAATATAGGGAACACAACAGCATATAAACGCCACAGCAAAACAAGTTCAGAACTGAAACCACTTCAGAAGAGCTCAAGAAACAATATCCTGGGTACCCATAATGCTGGCAAGATGCTTAGCAAGCTTATTAACATTCTCTTGTTTGGCGCTTAAGTCCTCCAGCACTTGATGTTGCACCAGAAAGTATGCATCTGAATTCTGCAGGGACTTCCTCAGTCCTTCGGCTTCCTGTCGCACAACATCTGATCGATGTATTTCAACTTGAAGTTGAGACTAAAGAAACCAAACTGATCTAGGCAACGAGTTCAAAGAGCTGGTGCCAGCAGTAGTAGCCAGTAACTCGAACACTACATCAAGACAGGACTTTGGGGTTGTCTCAGTGTCTTCAATATAGTTTTTATCAGCTTTCTTGGAGACCAATAGGGATGTCTCACTATCTTGAACCTTATCTGCATTACTTCCTTTACCATTTCATAACGGGGTACTCTTCTCCAATATTTTATCCGCGTTCTAAAAGAGAAACAAACAAACACATCACATGTTTACAATGTAGTATATGAAACTCATTTTGGTAAACCAGTTCAGTAGTAAGGTGGACATGATAACAGTGTGAAACAAACATATATCTATGTAGTATGGTCACTGTATGGTCTATATCGTTCTAGTTTATGTTGCCAAATCAAGATAGATACAGTTCGAATCATATCTATTTAAGACAAAGCAACATAGACAGAATATAAGTGTGGGAAACTACACAGCAATAACAACACTTGTAATGTGCATGGCATGAGAACATAACTGTTTATTCAATTGAAACTGAAATAAACATAGAGCCAGTTACAAAAGCAAACACGTTAAAGAAACAGGTTTAAAACATACCTGTTGTGCCATTGGAGTTTCAATTGCATCCTTCATATTTGAAATTAGTTGGTATGAGTAAATACAATGATGCAAGAGCAAAGTAGTATGAACCATAGCTACGGAACCTGACCTGAGAACAATTCTTCTTCTGCTTTAAGCGTTGACTTGGGGTTCGGAGTGGTGGTCCTCGTGCTTTGGGCACTACAGTTGCCTTACTAACTGCTTGTGTTTTGGTGCTCTGTGGTGGAGACGGTGTTGTGTCAACGGGAACTGGGTTACTATCTGCTAGGGTTGGGGTTAGAAGGGGTGTAGCTGGTTCTCTGTCCAACTGGGTAGGGGTACAATCTTCATGAGTCTGGGTTATGTGTGGTGGGGCTGGTTCTTGGGAAAGTACAACCGTGGTTCTATCTGCATCAACAGGTAGCAAGATCTTTTTTGAAGACCGTGCTTTTACTCCCACAGATACTGCCATCACCCCCTCCAATTGAAATGGCTAATAAATAAGAAAAGTAATTGAATGTACAGACATTGTAAGATAGACAGGTGCAATGGATAGTAGGGAAGAAAACATGGCATGAAATAATTCACATTTATGTTGTCTAACCAAATAGAATAGCAGGGCATAATTTCACATATATGATGGCTAATTAAACAGGATAGCATGACACAATTTCACATGTATGATGGCTAACTAAACAGGATGGAATGACATACTTCAAAATATGATGACTATGTAAATAGGATGACATGATATAACTATACGATGTGTCTATTAAAGTGGTTGGCATGCCATAAATCACAAACATGCCATCGATGGAAACATGATGGCATGATATAATTCACGGATGGAATGACATAATTTAAAATATGATGACTATGTAAATAGGATGAGATGATATAACTATATTATGTCTTTAGAAAATGGGTTGGCATGTCATAACTCAGATACATGATGTCTATGTAAACATCATGGCATGACATAATTCAAATATATGATTTATATACTAAGGAAGTGAGCAGAGGGCAATCGCATATATGATGTGTCAACTAAGGAGATGGCATTCAATATTGTGTATATGATGTAAAAACTAAGCATTGCAATCCAACATATGCATGATATGAGTAATCTAATCCTGCCAAGTTTGAGCATACACCTCAGGGGGATGATAGGACTGGTCATCTGCCTCTGAATCCTCCTCTGAAGAGCTATCTGTAACCAACAAGATATCTGCTTCAGAAGGTAGCATTGTCTGCTCTGAAGACATTGTTTTCACTCTAGATTTCTCCATCACCAATTCAAATGGCTGATGCATAGGAAGAGAAGTTGAATATACAAACATTGTCGACAAAAGTAGTGAGAAATACAAAAAAAGGACGGCATGATATAATTCACATATATGACGCTTGCCTAAACAGCATGGCATTGCTAATTCACATATATAATGCCTTGCAACAAGATGGCATTGCATAATTCACATATATGGTAATTAGACACTAAACAGGTGGCATTCACACAAAGCATGTCTAAACTAAGCAAATGACATAGCAATGCAAGATACCATATGCATGATATGAGCAACATAACCCTGCCAAGTTAGAGCATGCACCTCGGGGGGGGGGGAATATGACTGGTCATCTGTCTCTGAATCCTCCTCTAAGGAGCTATCGGTAACTAGCAAGACATGCGCTTTGTCAGATAGCATTGTCTGCTCTGAAGACCTTGTTTCCACTCCAGATTTTTCCATGACCGTGCCGAATGGCTGATGCACAGGAAGAGTAATTAAATGTACTAAAATTGTTGACAAATTTAACACATAATAAAAAAATGATGGCATGATATAATTCACATATAAGATGACTGGCTAACCAGGGTGGTATTGCAAAATTCACATATATGATGCCTAGCTAAACAAGATGGCATTGCATGATTCACATATATGATAAAGAAACTAAATAGATGGCATTGACACAAAGCATGTCTAAACTAAAAAGATAACATCTTTAATGTATACAGTAAGCAATGCAAGGCACCATATGAATGATATTACCAACATCAGCATGCCAAGTTAGAGCGAAGACCTCATGGGGTAAATAGGAGTGGTCTTCTCCTTCTGAATCCCCCTCAGAACAGTTATCTTCCTCTTGATTGTGATCCGAAATGGGTGGAGGGGGGCTGCCTTTGCGCCCACCATGGAGCGACGTCTGCATGAAATTTTATTGCCACGCAAGGCTCGTCTCTTTTTGCTCTACATGATCAGTTCCATTATGTACAATAACTGGCATGCATAGGAATAAAACATAGTGAGATTATGTAAGAAGTGCATGCACAAATCCAGAGTGATGGTAGCAAACTGTGGATAGACCCAAAACCAATGATAGCAGGCAGATAATAGCTTTAGTTAAAAAATACAGATAATGGCTCCTTTAATGTTTGTTTGCACCCAACATGAAACTAATAGTAAACACCCGAGATTAACCAGATAGTAGATAGATAGTACTGATTGCTGCCTATGTACCCCACAACCATTTAAAAACTCAAGTTTCAGCATTAGTTTGGACCTGAATCTGAGTCTAATAGGTGAACACGACGATAATGTAGCATGTCATCATATTAAGCGATGCATAACGTAAGCAGACACGGAAGAGTGCGACCTCTCTTGCGGACCTGTGTAGTCCTCAAGGTCATCTGCTCAGTTGATGATGGTAATGCAGTTGTCGTGGCTGTCAGCGCGGGGAAGAAGATTTGAGGCGGCGAAAGACAGTCTGGAGAGCGGATCCCTGCTGTGGTGAACCCTTCCATCGTTGGAGCAGCTGAGCTGGGGTGGAACACAGTGCCGCAGGAGCAGGACAAACCACACAAGGTTTTGTTTGACACATATCTATAAGAGAAGTAATTGAGTAAGGGCTTGTTTGAATTTGAGAATTCTAACAATGCAGGGATAGGAAATAGACAGGAATAGGATAGGAATGCACATGCAAAACAGAGAATTTAAAAACACATGATTTCTTGCAATCTGGGTGTTTGATTCACAAGAATGGGAAGATCACAGGATGCAAAAAGAGCATGGTGAGATTAAGTCAAACCATAAGAAAATGTACGATTATAATGCTATTATGCTACTATCTCTTAGTCTTGTGCTTGATGAATAGGAATATGAAAAGGAGGACAAGTGGAAATAGAATTCCTATGGTTTTTATTTCAAGGAGACACTAAAGGAACAAATCCTATAGTTTTCCTTTGCTCCAGTCCTTTGCACCAAATTCATGAAAAGTAGTACCATAGGAAACTTTCCAATTCCTATGTTTTTCATTCACTTTCCCTTTCAAGCACTGGCAATTCTAGTAGGCAGGCTTGAGCAAGGAAAATCCTACACTAAAAAATTGTTTTTGTGCTACTTCTATTACTTTGGACCCAGGCCACTACCATACTAGCTCAACTCCCAGGCCCATCGACAAATGCACAGCTCAAACGCGCAGAGATAAATAATGATGGCGTTCAAGAGAGTCCATCACGGATATCTAAGTTGCATGGTACCTCACTTCTTATCATATAGTAGGATAAAATAATCGTATTTCATGTTACTATGTGTGCTCAGTGGACAATATATATAACATGTAGAGTAAAAAAGAGATGCAACAAGTGTACAACCTCTTTGGCGAAGCCATGTCGATCTCAGCGTGATTGGGTTGGACGGTGAGGATGCTTCGGCTGACGTGGCTGTCTGAGGAGGGGAAGAAGATCTTAGGCGTCTCGAGATGGAGCCTGGGGTATTGCTCCGCTGTGATGGAGGGTCTCGTTGTTGGAGCAGCTCCGGTGAGTTGTACGACGCCAAGGCTGAAGCAGGACAAGAGAGACAACGTTAATCTGACTGGAATTCTAATAGCATCTCCAATACATGACGTAAAATACATAACCACTAGTGCTAGATGTAAAATACATCAGCCACTCATCTCTGAACTTAAGTGTCGAAACTGAATTTAACTGTCGAAACTGAACTTAACTGTCAAAACTGAATTCTGCTGTCAAAACTGAATTTTACTGTCGAAACTAAACGCACTAGCAAGGTGAGGCTACATGTCAGTCGACTGACTTCTTCATCTCTAGTCAGTCGATTTTGCAGCCGTTGGATACGAAATCAAGGGCCTGCAGTTCATCTTCAACCTCCACCCCCCTGAGCCGCCAGCCACCACCGGCCAAATAGCAGCACCCCGCCGCCCGCGACCGGCGGTGCGCCGCCCTGCCCGCCCCGAAAACACTCCCCACTACCGGTCCGCCGCTGCCCCGGCCATCCCTCTAGGCCCCCCCCCCCGTGCCGAGCTTTTTCTTCGGCGATCCCCACGCCACCGCCCCACCACCACCGGCAACCAACGCCCCCACCCTGAACCCTAAGATAGATAGTGGGGTACCTCTTCGACGAGCCCCCCTCCCCGCCGCGGCCGGTTCTTCCTTCACCCCGGCAAGCCCCCCCACCCCCTGAAAATCGACTGACCCAAAAGTTGATTCGGTCGACTAAAGTGTAGCTAAATCGAGCAGTATTGCAAGCAAGAGCAAGAGCGAGAGCAGCAGCCCGAGCAAGAGCAATAGCAAGAGCAGACAAGGCAGGGGACCGAGAGCAAGAGCAGAGTAGCAGTGCGAGCGAGAGCTAAAGCAGTAGCAGCTCCTACTGATGTGGACGTCGCCGCCGAGGGAGCGATGCCGTGGAGGAAGTGGCCGGCGACGCCGCCGTGGATGGAGCCGCGCCGTGTCTGCTCAGGACTAAGCGCCAGCAGCATCGTGAGATCAAATCAAGAAGAAAATGCAGCGACTAGTGTACAACCTCTTTGGTGGCACCGATTAGGCCGCAGCTTCATCCGAGGAAACGGTGATGATGATGCTCTTCCGGTGGTGCATGTGAAGACGGCGGTGTGGGAATGGAGGTGGCATGAAAGACAAGGGGAACGTCAGGGCAGCTCCTTGGAGGTGGAGGACGGGGTCGCTGAACCGGCGGGATAACGAGATCGACGACGGATCCTCATCTGGTACGGTGCATGAGGGACGTCGAGGTGTTGCTGTGGACGACGTCGTCGGGGAAGAGGCTCCGGATGGGTGGCGGACGGAGGAGGGTGTGGGGCTTCATTGCGGGTTTTTGCGGCCTCGGTGTACGAATGGGTGGGCGGATGGGATGGGAGTGGGGAACCATGGCTTAGGAACGCGCTTGTCCGAAATGTGGGGTAAGTTACGAAAGTACCTGTAACACCCACGATGCGGCTATATCTCCCACGTGTCGAAGCACGACTTAGAGGCATAACCGCATTGTGGTTTTGTCGCAAGAAGGGTCATCTTCACACAATCCCATGTAATGAACAAGAATGGGATAAAGAGTTGGCTTACAATCGCCACTTCACACAATGAACATATAATTCAAACATCATTCAGAGTACACACATAGTCCGACTACGGACGAAGCCAAAAGAAAAGAAGATAACCCAACTGCTAGATCCCCGATCGTCCCAACTGGGCTCCACTACTGATCATCAAGAAACAAAACATAGCAACAACTAAGATCTTCGTTGAGCTCCCATCTGAGCTCGGTTGCATCATCTGCACTGGTATCATCGGCACCTGAAACTGTTGTGATAGTATCTGGTGAGTCACGAGGACTCAACAATCTCAAAACCCGCGAGATCAAGACTATTTAAGCTTATGGGAAAGGAAGGGGTAAAGTGGTGAGGTTGCAGCAGCGACTAAGCAAGATATGGTGGCTAACATACGCAAATAAGAGCGAGAAGAGAAGCAAAGAAACGGTCGTGAAACTAGCAATGATCAAGAAGTGATCCTGAAACTACTTACGTCAAACATAACCCAAAACCGTGTTCACTTCCCGGACTCCGCTGAAAAGAGACCATCACGGCTACACACGCGGTTGATGCGTTTTAGTTCGAATCTGGTGTCAAGTTATCTACAACCGAATATTAACAAATTCCCATCTGCCGCATAACCACGGGCACGGCTCTCGAAAGTTTATACCCTGCAGGGGTGTCCCAACTTAGCCCATCACAAGCTCTCACGGTCAACGAAGGATATTCCTTCTCCCAGGAAGACCCGATCAGACTCGGAATCCCGGTTTACAAGACATTTCGATAATAGTAAAACAAGACCAGCAAAGCCACCCGATGTGCCGACAAATCCCGATAGGAGCTGCACATATCTCGTTCTCAGGGCACACCGGATGAACACTACGTACAACTAAGACCAGACCTCAAGTTTCCCCGAGGTGGCGCTGCAAGTAGCTCTAGTTCGGACCAACACTCGAAGTAGCACTGGCCCGGGGGGTTAAAATAAAGATGACCCTTGAGTCTGCAGAACCCAAGGGAAAAAGGCTTAGGTGGCAAATGTTAAAACCAAGGTTGGTCCTTGCTGGAGGAGTTTTATTCAAAGCGAACTGTCAAGGGGGTCCCATAAATCACCCAACCATGTAAGGAACACAAAATCAAGGAACATAACACCGGTATGACGGAAACTAGGGCGGCAAGAGTGGAACAAAACACCAGGCATAAGGCCAAGTCTTCCACCCTTTACCAAGTATATAGATGCATTAATTAAATAAGAGATATTGTGATATCCCAACATAATCCTGTCCGTGATGGAGCAATCTTCAACTTCACCTGCAACTAACAACGCTATAAGAGGGGCTGAGCAAAACCGGGTAACATAGCCAAGCAATGGTTTGCTAGGAAGGGTGAAAAAGGTTAGAGGCTGGCATGGCAATTTGGGAGTCATGGTAAACAAATGATAGGTAGCGCAGCATAGCGATAGAACGAAGCAACTAGCAAGCAAAGATAGAAGTGATATCGAGGGTAATGGTCATCTTGCCTGAGATCCCGCAAGGAAGAAGAACGAGTCCATGAAGAAGACAAACGAACGTAGTCGAACGAATCCTCACAACTCCGTAATGAAACCGAAGCTAACGAGAGAAGCAAACCGGAAAGAAGCAAACAACATGGTAAACACACAAGCATAATCATGGCATGATGCACAATCAAGTATGATGCATGTCCGGTTTAAAAAGGCATGGCATGGCAAGGTACACAAACAATACTACAAGTTAAGTGGAGCTCAATATGCAATGAGTTGCATATTGACAAAACACCACATCAATTATTTAGTTCTCTCTCGGTTATGTACCCAACAATATTAAATGTTATTAAACATGGCAAGGGGTGAAGCATAATTAAACTACCTATTTAGGCAAGTTTAAATGAGGCCGGAAACACAAACAAAAACTCCGGAAAAAACCTCATGTCATTTAGCAATTTAATGCAACAACAATTTTAAACATTTAGATGTTGTTATCATGATGCGGGTGACATGTGCAAGTTTTATGCAATCTATGGAAATGTTGACATGAGCATGTTATGAAGCATTTGGTCACCATGGCGGAACGAAAGGGGTGCCACGGCAACGACAACGGAAATGGTGCCACAACAACAATCCGATGATCCGACAACTCATTGAGATACCGGTGCAAAAGAGCAAGTGTGCGGATGTGCGGAACATGCAAAAGATGGTGGGGTGATCCCAGATACCGGGTGTCCCACATGACGGTGGCATGGAAAATGAGGAGGAACGTGCAATGACAACTTGGACACGGTGCACACACGAGCATTTCATACAACACACAAGCATTCGTTCGCGGGTGGTCGTCTCGGGGTTATACCTTCGAAGCGTGCATTTTCGGGGCGGATCGAGTTCGGTACGATGTAGAGTAAGTAGTCGTTTTCATGGCGGTAGTGGAATTAGTGGTTCATGGACGTCGTGGAAGTAGTCGTTCACGGCGACGGTAGTGGAAGTAGTGGTACACGTTGTCTTGTCGAATCAACGGCGGCGGTAGTTGTACACTTGACGGTCTTCAGTGACGGTAGTGGTACATCTTGTAGTGGAACTTGGGCGTAGTGGTACATGTTTCATAGAGGAACTTGACACCCACGGGGTCGACGGTAGAGGTACTTGGCGTATCGTCGGGGTACTTGTGTCTTGTGGAACTTGGTGATCCAGAGAGGCAGCAAAACATAGTCGACCTTGCCGTTTCAGTGTTGTAGTCTTGCCGGTGTGGGGTCTTGGCGACATCCACGAAGGCGTCCTTGGGCTTCCCTGGTTGTCGAGTCTTGGCAGCAACGAGAGGGGCGATGAGGCCAGCAGGGCAGCAAGGTGGGTGGAGCTCTTATGTGCGCTGGCCGTGAAGGGGCAGCAACCGAAGACGACGAGTGATGGAGGCGTCGGCCCCTGGTTCAAAACAGAAGCAAGGCGCTGGCCTCGAACGACGAAGGCGGCAGCCGGAACTCTGGCCGGCGAGGGCGCTGCTTGGGGAGGCGGAGAGGAAGGAGGCGTGGCGCGGGAGGAGAAGTAGGACGCGGCAAACCATGGAGGCCGGCGGTGCCATGGTCGTGCGGCCCAGGCGAGCTCGGCGGCCTGGACTCACTGGCCGAAGCGGCGGCGGTGTCACCGGGTGGCGCGGGGACGAAGCAGCAGGAGGATCTGCGGGGAGGGAGAAGGCAGAGGACGGAGGTCCGGCGAGGCAGCAGAGGAACGGTGGGGCGCAAGAAGAGCAACGACAGCAGGGCGCGTTGCTGTGGAGCTGGAGAGAACGACGACGAAGGAAAGGAGAGGCCATGGATCGGGCGCTGGGTTCGGGCGATGCGTGTGAGGCGGCGCGAAGGAAGGAGGAGGAGGGATTGAGCGTAGGGAGGCTAGGGTTAGATAGGGTTTAGGTGGGCTGCGGGGGATGGTTGGGCTGGCCTGGTTGGTTAGGCCCAAGAGGCCGGCGGGTGCAGGCTCTCTCTGTCCCGTCCTCTCATATTTTCCTTAACAGAAAAGAATTAGAGAGAAGAAAATAAAAAGAGGGTTAGGGAAAGAAGTTGGACATGGGGATTATTTTCCCGGGCTCACAAAAATGAGATGGAACCAGGAAAAATAGAAGTGGGCATGACCGAAAGTTTAAATTCAAACTCATTTGATTTAAATTCAAATGGTTTGAATAGGAAGTGATTGTTGGGAAGGTCCAAAAATGTTGAGAATTTTGGTGGGGCCTCGATAGATAAAGAAAGAATTATAGACAAGGTTAGAGAGTCAAAACATGAAGAAGAAAAGGCCAAGGGATTTAACATGCACATGTGTTGTGGTAAATTCCAAACTAATGGAATATTTATAATAGCTCCATAAATATTAGGAGGATATGTTATAAAGAGAAATCACCATGTGAATCCCTCGATTTAAATGGACCAAAGATCCATACAATTTTATTTAGATGAGTTTTTAAAAGGGGTGCAAGATGACATGATGCAATGCACAAGCAAATAAAACACATGGCCAAACTCAGAATAGCTGTAAGTCTTCTGGGGCGCCGGGCTCGAGGTGTTACAACAATCCACCACTACAAGAGGATCTCGTCCCGAGATCTAGAATGGCACCGGAGAGAAACGGAAGAGGAAGAGAAGAGGTAAAACTAATTTGCTTCTTCAACCAATGAGTGAAACCAAAGAACCTTGAGAAGTTGAGCAATTTAAAAGAAAGAGTACAACAGAGATGAACGAGATTGCGAACAATCCGTTAGAAAAGAGGAACAAAGAACATTAGAACTTGAAGGTTGCAAAGACATGAATTAAGAGTTTAATGGACAAGATAGAATTCAAAACCACTCCGGTTGAAACAAGATGAGAGAGGAAGAATTCGGGCAGGACTCAGGTTGAACATGGAAGGAATAGAACATGAACTTGAGAAGATGGGATGATACTTGATGAAATCAACAACACACTGCCTCCGGAACCATTTAAAGAATGGCACAATGGGTAAGAAAGATTTCAGACAGCATGCCGGTTGAGAAGGGAGGCAAAACTTGATAGAATGGGAGGAACTTGAAAGAGGGCACGATACTCCGGTTAAAAGGATAAGCAAGGAAAAGAACATGATCTTGAGAAGACGAGATGATTGGTCAAAGAGGGCAACATCACAATGCCTCCAGAACAAAATGTAAGAATTGAATCAAAAGAGCGGAGGAGAAAAACAACATCTTCTACCTCAAATGATATTGAAAAAGCATCTTTAGGAGAAGGGTCGAACGAAGTTGTTGGAAAAACTAACAATGAAAGGAGTAAGCTTGTTGTGGGCTTAAGGAAAACATCTCTTGATTATGAGGTGACAACCAGCCACGAAAGAGAGAAAGCTTCTTCCACCGAGGTGATAAAGAGATAACTTGGATCATTGATAAGTACCACAAATAGCAACATTCCTTAGGGAAGGCTTTAGGTGAAATCTATACCAAGATAACTCCAATGAAGTGATTGACGGATTGAGAAGAACTCATGCTCGAAGGAGTTGATGGGTTTAACTACCTCATTCTTGACAACTGTTGAATCACGAAACATGAATGAAAATTGTCAAGAATGATATAACACCACCTCAAAAGATAAGGTAGAAAGAATTGCACTTTGGAATGCAAGATGAAGAATGCTTGAACGCCTCAAAACAAAACATGTGTTGAGCACCATGTTTAATTTTGAGTAAAGCTTGGCGGGTCATAACTTCGAGAGAAATCTTGAATAACAATTGAAGAATGAAAAGAATCCTTGATGAACCACCATGTTGAGCCTCCATCAAGAACTCCAATAATAAAAGGATGATAGAGAGAAAGGGAAGTTGAAAACACAAGGTGAAGCCTTAGCTTCGCGACGAGATAAAGAGGAAAACTTGGAACTCTAGAAAAGAAAAGATGAAGCATCTCAAACCGAGAAATGTGACATGATGAACAACTCTGGAAAGAAGAAACTAGATCACTTGGGTGAAACAATAATAAGAATTATGTTATGCGTATCCTTCACCAATTTAAATTGATGACAAGCAACGGATTTGGCATACTACTTATTCTCGTAGAAAGGATTAAGAGAGATATAGCATAAACTTGAGAAGGTATAGATGGAATCATCGATGGGATTTGGAAACAACGAATGAATTGGTATGATAACAACGAAAGAGGAAATCTTGAACGAACCACCGAAAGAATTGAAAATGAACGTAGCAAAGCCACAATTCACCGGGAAGAATTGGAAAACGAATGAAGCTACTTGAGGGGATTTAGATACATGAGAACGAAGAGATCATGAACTGATTAGAGGGTATTTGAACGATGCACCGATAAGATTTGGAGAACGAGAGCTGAAAGCTGAGAATGAATAATTCTGAGATGATTGGCTCTGGAGAATGAGACTGAAAAGACTCCTGAATTGTTCCGGATGGGTGAAAAGAATTTCTCACGATCGAAGCAAATATGGGGATGGCATGAAGCTAAAACCATGAATCTTCAAGAGAGTGGACCAAGATTTAAGAGAAACTCTTCTTCGGTCTTCTGTGTTGAGAATGACGATGGGAAACACCACCATGAGTTGTTGAGACACTTCGGAAGGATTAAAAGAGGAAAGGTTGAGCCAAAGATGAAAATAATTTGAAAACGACCTTGGAGAAGGCATGTGACTGATGAAAGTTCATTCTTACGTCAAACTTCGAAAGGAATTTGGGAATAGCTCCGGAAAAATTAGAAGAGTCAGGTAAGATCCTGGGAAAGGACCTCTGGGTTAGGGCCCACTCAAGAGAAACACCGTTGAAATGATTACTTCAAAGGGAGATTGCAACGGTTAAATTACATGGCTTGAATGAGATAACAACCTCGAAATAGCTAGAAAGAATTAAGAATAGAAACTTGAATCTTCTGAGATAATCTTAAGCACTTCGGAGAAGAAATAGAGGAAGGTGAGTAATTAAGAGGTGCACCGGCATGGGAAAACATTTGAAACGGGGAAAGGATATGCTTGACAAAGCTTGAATTGGATCCACCGAAGAAGAAAAGAGAACGAAGAATGATGAACTTGTAGCTTCCTTAGCACCTTCCTGAGAATCACCGGATAAGAACATTGACGGAAAAGAATGGAGAGACTTCTCATCAATAAAATGGATACCCAATTAAGAAATCTGAGTCCTTGAAGAAAAAAGGGTGGGAGGGCGGGAAAACAAAGGCAACTTCGGGCAGATGGAATGGATACTGTTGAGAAAACTTAGAATTGATCTTGCGGATGTTGAGATAATCGGATCCACTTGAAGAGAAGCACGCCGGTTGGAAAAGAATTAACATGACAACCTCAATGATCAAGAAGGATTAGCACTCCCATAGAAATATGAGAACACCATTTAGGGAAGGTATGGATTCAACATTTGACTTCGAAGCAACTCGAATACCACAAATAAAACAAAACAAAGGACTTGGCTTGCAGAATAAGCCGGAACAAACATATGATAGAGATTTCGTCCGAAGTTTTCGTGGTGGGGCCCACACGGGCTCGATCATATAGCACCATCATGTACAAGGCAGTGCACATGACATACGAAGTGTCCCCGAACCAGCATAGCCAAGGGTTCTTTAAGACACAACGAGAACATTGTAAAAACAACCGTGGATAGGCGGACCACTAGACGTCGAACCCCAATCTCATATCATGCATCTGTCGAAAAGATATTCTAGGAGCTACTTGAATTCCCACCTATAAAACTCCCGAAACTTTCTGGTTATGCAATCTGGTGTTGGGGATACATGGGAAGCAATATATATCTCACCCAAAACTAACAATCCCTACATCCAAGCTGTATCCATCCGTCAACACATAACCAAGAAACCTTCGGAAGCCATGTACCTCAACCTTCGAAAAGCATCCGTTATACGAGCTATGGCAATACTCCCGAACTCCCGCCCCAGTACTAGGTGGCGTCAAGGTTATCTCACCAACAACTGCGTAAAAGAGATTTTCGATGTCGGCAAAACTTAGGTATTCTAGAACTGCAATGATAAAATTATGACAACAACACCTCGGAGCTCAACTCCCCGGGACACTGCCACAACCCCTAAATGTCAGGAGGCACCAAGAACAATGTTCTCGTCATAAGGATATCGGAACGATCCCAAGATACCCGCGTGATCCTAATTTTTTTAGTGAAATTTGAGGAGAGGAAAGTCAAAACATCTACGTCAGGAGACCTCACCAGAGCGACGAAGGGGTTGAGGAGTAAAAGAATCCTACTCTCCGATATATATAATCCTAAGACTCAAAACATTTTTGTTCTAGACTCAACAACGCCAGCGATTCGATCAAGCAGGGGGCTCCTAAGTCGGGGATGGCTCTGATTACCAACTTGTAACACCCACAATGCGGCTATATCTCCTACGTGTCGAAGCATGACTTAGAGGCATAACCGCATTGTGGTTTTGTCGCAAGAAGGGTCATCTTCACACAATCCCATGTAATGAACAAGAATGGGATAAAGAGTTGGCTTACAATCGCCACTTCACACAATGAACATATAATTCAAACATCATTCAGAGTACACACATAGTCCGACTACGGACGAAGCCAAAAGAAAAGAAGATAACCCAACTGCTAGATCCCCGATCGTCCCAACTGGGCTCCACTACTGATCATCAAGAAACAAAACATAGCAACAACTAAGATCTTCGTTGAGCTCCCATCTGAGCTCGGTTGCATCATCTGCACTGGTATCATCGGCACCTGAAACTATTGTGATAGTATCTGGTGAGTCACGAGGACTCAGCAATCTCAAAACCCGCGAGATCAAGACTATTTAAGCTTATGGGAAAGGAAGGGGTAAAGTGGTGAGGTTGCAGCAGCGACTAAGCAAGATATGGTGGCTAACATACGCAAATAAGAGCGAGAAGAGAAGCAAAGAAACGGTTGTGAAACTAGCAATGATCAAGAAGTGATCCTGAAACTACTTACGTCAAACATAACCCAAAATCGTGTTCACTTCCCGGACTCCCCCGAAAAGAGCCCATCACGGCTACACACGCGGTTGATGCATTTTAGTTTGAATCTGGTGTCAAGTTATCTACAACCGGATATTAACAAATTCCCATCTGCCGCATAACCGCGGGCACGGCTCTCGAAAGTTTATACCCTGCAGGGATGTCCCAACTTAGCCCATCACAAGCTCTCACGGTCAACGAAGGATATTCCTTCTCCCAGGAAGACCCGAACAGACTCGGAATCCCGGTTTACAAGACATTTCGACAATGGTAAAACAAGACCAGCAAAGCCGCCCGATGTGCCGACAAATCCCGATAGGAGCTGCACATATCTCGTTCTCAGGGCACACCAGATGAACACTACGTACAACTAAAACCAGACCTCAAGTTTCCCTGAGGAGGCGCTGCAAGTGGCTCTAGTTCGGACCAACACTCGAAGGAGCACTGGCCCGGGGGGGTTAAAATAAAGATGACCCTTGAGTCTGCAGAACCCAAGGGAAAAAAGGCTTAGGTGGCAAATGTTAAAACCAAGGTTGGGCCTTGCTGGAGGAGTTTTATTCAAAGCAAACTATCGAGGGGGTCCCATAAATCACCCAACCGTGTAAGGAATGCAAAATCAAGGAACATAACACCGGTATGACGGAAACTAGGGCGACAAGAGTGGAACAAAACACCAGGCATAAGGCCAAGTCTTCCACCCTTTACCAAGTATATAGATGCATTAATTAAATAAGAGATATTGTGATATCCCAACATAATCCTGTCCGTCATGGAGCAATCTTCAACTTCACCTGCAACTAACAATGCTATAAGAGGGGCTGAGCAAAAGCGGGTAACATAGCCAAGCAATGGTTTGCTAGGAAGGGTGAAAAAGGTTAGAGGCTGGCATGGCAATTTGGGAGGCATAGTAAACAAATGATAGGTAGCGCAGCATAGAGATAGAACGAAGCAACTAGCAAGCAAAGATAGAAGTGATATCGAGGGTAATGGTCATCTTGCCTGAGATCCCGCAAGGAAGAAGAACGAGTCCATGAAGAAGACAAACGAACGTAGTCAAACGAATCCTCACAACTCCGTAATGAAACCGAAGCTAATGAGAGAAGCAAACCGGAAAGAAGCAAACAACATGGTAAACACACAAGCATAATCATGGCATGATGCACAATCAAGTATGATGCATGTCCGGTTTAAAAAGGCATGGCATGGCAAGGTACACAAACAATACTACAAGTTAAGTGGAGCTCAATATGCAACGACTTGCATATTGACAAAACACCACATCAATTATTTTATTCTCTCTCGGTTATGTACCCAACAATATTAAATGTTATTAAACATGGCAAGGGGTGAAGCATAATTAAACTACCTATTTAGGCAAGTTTAAATGAGGCCGGAAACACAAACAACAACTCCGGAAAAAACCTCATGTCATTTAGCAATTTAATGCAACAACAATTTTAAACATTTAAATGTTGTTATCATGATGCGGATGACATATGCAAGTTTTATGCAATTTATGGAAATGTTGACATGAGCATGTTATGAAGCATTTGGTCACCTTGGCGGAACGAAAGGGGTGCCACGGCAACGGCAATGGAAATGGTGCCACGGCAACAATCCGATGATCCGACAACTCATTGAGATACCGGTGCAAAAGAGTAAGTGTGCGGATGTGCGGAACATGCAAAAGATGGTGGGGTGATCCCAGATACCGGGTGTCCAACATGACTGTGGCATGGCAAACGAGGAGGAACGTGCAATGATAACTCGAACACGGTGCACACACGAGCATTTCATACAACACACAAGCATTCGTTCGTGCGCGTTCGTCTCGGGGTTATACCTTCGAAGCATGCATTTTCGGGGCGGATCAAGTTCGGTACGATGTATAGGAAGTAGTCATTTTCGTGGCGGTAGTGGAAGTAGTGGTTCACAGACGTCGTGGAAGTAGTCATTCACGGCGACGGTAGTGTAAGTAGTGGTACACGTTGTCTTGTCGAATCAACGGCGGTGGTAGTTGTACACTTGACGGTCTTCGGCGACGGTAGTGGTACATCTTGTAGTGGAACTTGGGCATAGTGGTACATGTTTCATAGAGGAACTTGACACCCACGGGGTCGACGGTAGAGGTACTTGGCGTATCGTCGGGGTACTTGTGTCTTGTGGAACTTGGCGGTCCAGAGAGGCAGCAAAACATAGTCAACCTTGCTGTTTCAGTGTTGTAGTCTTGCCGGTGTGGGGTCTTGGTGAAATCCATGAAGGCCTCCTTGGGCTTCCCTGGTTGCCGAGTCTTGGCAGCAACGAGAGGGGCGATGAGGGCAGCAGGGCAGCAAGGTGGGTGGAGCTCTTATGTGTGCTGGCCGTGAAGGGGCAGCAAGCGAAGACGATGAGCGATGGAGGCGTCGCCCCTGGTTCAAAACAGAAGCAAGGCGCTAGCCTCGAACGACAAAGGCGGCAGCAGGAACTCTGGCTGGCAAGGGCGCTGCTTGGGGAGGCGGACAGGAAGGAGGCGCGGCGCGGGAGGAGAAGCAGGGCGCGGCAAACCGTGAAGGTCGGCTGTGCCATGGTCGTGCGGCCCAGGCGAGCTCGGCGGCCTGGACTCGCTGGCCGAAGCGGTGGCGGGGTCGCCGGGTGGCGCGGGGACGAAGCAGCAGGAGGATCTGCGGGGAGGGAGAAGGCAGAGGACGGAGGTCCGGCGACGCAGCAGAGGGACGACGGGGCGCGAGAAGAGCAACGACAGCAGGGCGCGTTGTTGCGGAGCTGGAGAGAACGATGACGGAAGGAAAGGAGAGGCCATGGATCGGGCGCTGGGTTCGGGCGATGCGTGTGAGGCGGCGCGAGGGAAGGAGGAGGAGGGATCGATTGTAGGGAGGCCAGGATTAGATAGGGTTTAGGTGGGCTGCGGGGGATGGTTGGGCCGGCCTGGTTGGTTAGGCCCAAGAGGCCGGTGGGTGTATGGTCTCTCTCTCCCATCCTCTCATATTTTCCTTAACAGAAAAGAATTAGAGAGAAGAAAAGAAAAAGAGGGTTAGGGAAAGAAGTTGGACATGGGGATTATTTTCCCGGGCTCACAAAAATGAGCTGGAACCAGGAAAAATAGAAGTCGGCATGACCGAAAGTTTAAATTCAAACTCATTTGATTTAAATTCAAATGGTTTGAATAGGAAGTGAGGGTTGGGAAGGTCCAAAAATGTTGAGAATTTTGGTGGGGCCTCGATAGATAAAGAAAGAATTATAGACAAGGTTAGAGAGTCAAAACATGAAGAAGAAAAGGCCAAGGGATTTAACATGCACGTGTGTTGTGGTAAATTCTAAACTAATGGAATATTTATAATAGCTCCATAAATATTAGGAGGATATGTTATAAAGAGAAATCACCATGTGAATCCCTCGATTTAAATGGACCAAATATCCATACAATTTTATTTGGATGAGTTTTTAAAAGGGGTGCAAGATGACATGATGCAATGCATAAGAAAATAAAACACACGGTGAAACTCGGAATAGCTGGAAGTCTTCTGGGGCGCCGGGATCGGGGCGTTACAGTACCCCCACAAATTTGAGGCGGTTCTTTCGGTTTAGGGGTACCACGGGCATTTCGCATGTCGGGATTTCACAGGAGGTGGGAGTTTTCGCGCGTTGTAATTTTGGAATAGCAAGGCGCGGGTTGACATGGAGGGATTTGTCAGAGCACAACGAGAGAAAGATATATCTTAAATATTTTGGGGTAACAAGGCGCGGGTTGAGGAGGCGGGAGTTTCGCAACACGATAGACAGAGACGCTAGCTTGAAATTTCGGCATAACAAGGCGCGGCTTGAAATTTCGGGAGAACAATCTTAACGTGTACCCAAAAAAAGACAATTTGCACCTCAACACGCACAACACACACACAAACACCATTTAGACTAGAGGAAGGTACACGTGCATTGCACACATGAGATTTGGCAACCAAATTATGAATAAATACCACATTATAGCATGTAAGCTTTGAGTCATATATGCATGATGTAGATGTTCGTTTAATTCTTATAGTTCATTTCATTCAAAATCATCTAGTTTTCATAAGAAAGCTAATCTATTTTAAGATTCATAGAATTGTGCGTTGTAAGACATAAAGTAAAAACAAATAATGGCAAATCATGTAGAAAAACATTTGGGCAATTCTGATACGGAAGATTCTAGAACAAAGAAGAAGTGCTTGTGTTTTGATGTTTGTGCATTATGCTTAAGTTCAACCATGGAGTCTTCTAGATTATACATGTGGCGAAATCTGGTGGAATCTAGATGATATCCAACGGCCAGTAATGCTCAAATTTGCCATCTCGGGACCATCGGATTCGCCTCATCCAACGACCATCTTTCAAAGTTAAAGTTACCCGCACACAACATAAAAATATATAATATAATATAATATATATATATATATATATAGGGGTATAGATATAGTATGTGATGCGAAAGCCACCCATCGTCTCCAATTAGAATAGTGTGTCCATGCACGGATGTGACGTGGCCAAACGATGTCTGCCATCGGTATCTCAAATTCAAATCAGTCTGACCTTGTTCAATGTGTATACATTACAACATGCTCGTTTCCAAACCACACCGTGCAGATCTCCGTTATATTCATGCATGCATGGGTTTCAAACATCAAGATCTCTTATTCAAATATTTAAATTCAACTTTACATTTATTATGACCTCACCTAGTCTTTTATGCCCACACAGTCGTCTTCTCTTTATAATTGTACCACTAACTTTCTCTCGTGCATGCATGCACACACACTACCAGTCGGCATTATCCATCGCACACATGCAATCTTTTTCTTCAGGTCAGTCTCCCATGAAGGCACACACTCACACACATCCCCCTCTCCATCATATCGGGCATTCTTTATCTCTCAGGCGTGCATGCGCAACGATCGATGTTCCTCTATGTATGTGTGTATATAGCTATGTCTTTCATAGTTTTCCACACAAACCAATCAATCGATATATCCAGTGAGTTCTCACCCTCTTTCCCACGTCCAATCAATCAATCTATACCTCTCTATATAGGATTAACATATATAGCTAATACATCCACATTAATTATATATCCAACGTCCCCCTCTCATCATCCATGCCTTCCGCTTCATCTCTCAGACGCGCGCACAATGGCGAAGACAGGGGCAGCAAGGGCCCTGCCCCCCCCCCCTAACATCACTATATATCGAGACTAATATGAATGTGATCATTAGACAATTGCTGCTAAAAATGGTTTAAGTTCATGAATTGACCCCCCTTGTAAAGGATTAGCAATGCTTGCCCCCCTAGCTCATTTATTTTTCATGGCTCCGCCACTGCACGCAACAGCGCACGTTCTCGCCCCCTCTCTCTAAATATCGATCTTGCACTTGTGCACTCCTTCATAGTGTCCCTCCATTCGGCCCCTTGCACCATCTTCTTGCGCCCACCGGATTTTGCCACATGTACAATCTAGCTGACTCCATGGTTGAACTTAAGCATAATGCACAAACCTCAAAACAATAGTGGTTCTCCTTTGTTCTAGAATCTTCCGTATCATAACTGCCCAAACTTTTTTCCTAGTTGAATTGCCATTATTTGTTTTTACTTTATGCTTTACAACACACAATTCCATGAATCATAAAATAGATTCAGGGCTTCTTTGATTCAAAGGATTCTCAATGGAATTTTGGAGGATTCTAATCCTTAGGAATTTTTCCTATCTTGGTTGTTTGATTCGTAGGATTGTAAACCATAGGAATTTTTCCATATGATTCATTTGCACTAGATTTCATAGGAAACATCCCATCTACTCAAACCTCTTTGAAAGAATTCTGCATTTTTCTATGCACAATCAAACACTCGTACAATCCTGTAGGATTCAAGATGACATTCCACTATAATCCCATGTTTTCCCTATTCCCGCCTTTTGGAAATCCTACGAATCCAAGAGGCCCTAGCTTTTTTATAAAAATTAATTGATTTTGAATGAGATGAACTATAAGAATTAAACGAAGGTCTACATCAGGCATATATGACTCAGAGCTTACATGCTATAGTGTGGTATTTATTCATAATTTGGTTGCAAAATCTGATGCGTGCAATGCACGTGTACCTTACTAGTACTTCGAGTATGTGCAAAGCAAGTAAATTAGAATTCCAATGGCACGCTACACAGTGTATCTCTTATAGTTCATGAAGCCACGTGGCACATGTGGAGGCGTTGTCGTGACCTCCTTGTGTGGATTGATCACAGTGACATGCTGCTGGTTCCAGAAGAATGTACTCATCCTCCCTGAGCCATACTGTCGGTAGATGCATGAATTGAAGATGTGCATGCATGCCACGCACGCACTCATTCCCTCGCACGCACATGCGGGTACACGGGCGGACGCAATTTTGTACCAAGATCCACCCCATATGATAATTTGACGCGTGTAAAGTCGTTCACTTCATTGATGGTCAATTAATATAGCGCATGCAAATTGAGCGAACGTGAGGGCGGAAGAACGACATTACTACTCCACTGCGCGCATGCAAGTAGTTAAATCATGGGTTGCTAGTAGTACTTCCATTGGTCTCCTTCGTATTTTGTGCCTATTTTTGATAGTAACATAATGTTTACGCATTTGAGCAGTGTAGTCTACTTGAAATTTATGTTCCACTAAACTCATTGGGAGCCGTTTCGGGCCTCGAAACCAAAACCATCAATTAATCTTTACCTTGTTCCCATCCCATTCGAAAGCCTGCTCACACCTACTAGTACGTACCAAACCTAAACGTGTTCCCACTATGTAGGTATTAGTACTAGTGCTAATACTTAGGTTATAAAAAGGGGAACTACCTAACGGAAAATTACTATGCCTTTCCTCCTCACAAGTGCTTCTTCTTCGTCCGTCCTTGCCATGGCCGGTGAGCAGAGCTCTAGGTCGAGAACTACTCGTAACAAGGGAGCGGCAACCAAGGCTGTGGAAAAAAAGAGGGCTCACCGCCACGCAGAGACCTCGAAAGATCTCTCACGGGAAGGTGATGGCTCCCGGGAGCGCCCTAGCCATAGAGGCGAACATGCCGAGCCGGCAGCGCTGGAGTCGTTATCCCTCGACGGCATGCCCGATCAGCTCAATAAGCACCTCAATAAGCAGAAGGAGTTTGTCCAATGCTTGGTGGAGATGCTGAAGGAGAGCCTCGACGACATGCCCGCTGAGCTCAATAAGCAGGGGGAGTTGACCGCCGGCTTGGTGATGCTGCTGAAGAAGAGCATTGCCTCGGAGAAGAGGGCGACCGGCGAAATCTTGCAACTTCAGGAGGACAAGGCGAAGCTCTGCCACGAGCTCGACCTGTTGAAGGATAAGAATGCCGGCTGGAAGAAGCTGCATGAGAATAGTAGTTCCTCGATGAAGATGCTGCAGGCCCTCGTCATGGAATAGAAGGAGGAGTTGGCGAAGCTCCGCATCAAGCACCCGGCTGCTGTCATGGTACATAATGCGGCCGTGGAACAGATGATGAAGGCTCGCGTCGAGAAATCCCGCGTCATGGACAGAATGAAGAAGATGGCGGAGGAGACGCGCAAGGAAATGGAGGTCGTGGAGGCGATGAAGAAGCAGTTACGACTCCACGGCGAATTAGATCATTTGGGGTGATAATCTTCCTTCTTCTTTTGCTCCTGTGTTTCATCTTTTGCTTCGGGTGTTTCGCCGCACATGTCACGTTCTCTATGAGGCATGAATAGAACAATGCTAACAATGAGATGACTAGCAAATTAGATCATTTGTTATCGCCATATGGCACTGGGCTACCGTGTTTCATGCTCCTCCATTGTAGTGCTACTCCAGTGGAAAACTGGAGTATACCGCACGGTTCTTTGCTCCTCCTCAAGTCGCCGGCACATTTATACGAGCAATCAGATCACAAGGCCCCGCCTTCTAGCAGTAATGAGCCATCAAATCACAAAGGCCCTCGCCTCTCGTAAAACCGATCAAGCTAGGTTGCCCCACCCTCTAGCCTTTTAAAAAATGTATACTTTTGTACAATAGTAGTATCGATGGATTGTGCCATGGAGAAAAACTTGAAATTAAAAAAAAGGTGGTACATATAGAGAGCGCTCGTCGCCAAATTATGCATATAGTACTATTAAAAAGGCTAGTCACAATAATGGTGTCCAGCATAACCCACCCCTCAAATAAAACTAAGCATCCTGGAATTCTTTAACAAAACTAAGCACCTTGAAATTCTTTGACAACTAAACTGCTGGCTATATGATGTTGGCCACATATATATTGTACGTATATAATGTGAAGAAACGAGTGGTAGTACTATACCAACTAAAAGATGAAATGTAAGAAATATTAGTGTGTATGTATTGAAGAGTTAAAGTAACGAGAAGAAACATAACATAGTTCTGCTGGGGGCTCACCACAACACACCCCTCAAATTAAACTAAGCACACCTAAAATTAAACTATGCAACTAATTCGGTAGACACTGCATTAGAACCACCATGAGCAACGACACTGCCACCTTACTCGGAGTCCTCGTCCACGTCATCGACTTCGTCCTTGTCCCTCTTCCTCTTGGATGATACTTCTTTGCTTGAACCACACACTTGGCTCTTGCTCTTCATCCAACCCTTGTAGATATTGAAACAAAGGTAGCCATCCATTGCAGCGTAGTGGACGTGGTCTATATCTAGTAAATTCCAGTGCCATGCATAATGATGAAACATGTATTGAGGTTTCTCCAGTTTACCGTACGAAGGATGAACCATGGCTCCTGCCAGGGTCAGCATTGAAGGCTGGCCACTGGAGAGCAGCAGCCGATTCTTCTGGAGGTCGAAGGGGTTGCCTACAATGAGGCCTATCCGACCCAGGACTTCTTTGTCATTCGTAAAGTCTACAGTAACGAATTTGACTAGGTTGCTCTCGAGGAAGTTCTTAAAATCCAGGCATTCAACGTCGACATGGCATATGTGGTAGACCAAGCATAAGTCATGCACGCAAACCTGGATCACGGCAGACTTCTTCCTCTCTTCGTCCTTTAGATCCTTCTCTCGTCCCAGGACTGTGGTGTACTCAACATCTAGCCCAGCGACCCACTCATCATCTGAGTTTTCGAACATGCATCTGAAGCGAGAAAGGCATCCTTTCACCGTCGCAGAAGAACGGGCGTAAATGACGTCGAACTCATCACCGGTGATGGTTCTAACCTTGTACTCACTGCCGATCATGGAGATTTGGGACGCCATGGATTTGGCAGGAGGGTTATGATTAGTGGAACTGCCGTAATGTGAAAGGACGGGACGACTACGAGCGAACCGCTGTAATATTAAAAGACGTGCGGGGACGAGTAGGAGCGAACTGCCAGCGTGTAAACGGCAGGGTAGTGCCTTTCCATTCTCCCACGATACGGGCTTCCGAGAGCCCTTGGATGTGAGATCGAATGGTTGCATGGCGTGATTCTAGACCTATGGGTGAATATCCTATCCTGGAGGGTTATTCTGCAAATTTTCAGCAACTTAGCATGCGACCGTTAGATCTCAGATCCAAGGGCTGCCAGCAGCCCGTATCATGGTCGCGCCAACCACGACCGTCGCGTCGCTCGCGCGGTCGCGCCCTTGGAGATTTAACACAGTGCGTTAGGCTATCTGATGTTGCCATGTCATACATAGTCATCACTTAGTCACTCATACTACAACTAGGTTAGCTATAAGGTTGGCTATAAGTGTATTTATTTTTTTACTTCTCTCTATCTCTTTCTTCGTACTCTCTCCATCCCATAATATAAGAACGTTTTTGACACTAGTGTAGTGCCAAAAACGTTCTTATATTATGGGACAGAGGGAGTAGTATTTATTGAATTTGCCAAGGAGTGACCTCTTCCAATGAAATTGTGTGCTTATTAGTTTTTTGTTGCTAAGTTTGTTTCATTTAATCAGCTATAGACTCAAAATTGTCTTTTCACCTAGGTACACGCACTTAGCACCGTTTCTTCCTTGAGTCACCAAACTGGTCTCTCTCTTCTTGATTAACTTGCCACATCAGACTTTATGCCTATGTGGCAAGCATAGCACCTATAGGAGCAAGTAAGTACAATAGTGCACTTTACATGGCATTTTTGCATATGTGGAGGAAAGAGAGGCAAGGAAAAAGTGGAGAAGTAGGCTCTCATGCAAGAGCCAGCCTCTACTACATGGTGGAGCATTGGGAGAGGCACCTATATGGAGGTGGTCAGGAATCGGGAGACTCACGCCGGTCGTAGAACCGCAGTTAAAATGATAATGGAAAATCAAATCACGGGGCCCCACCTGTTGTCGGCGTTCTTGGAACGGGGGTCCCCGGACTTGCCTGCATGCGGCCTACGGCGTGGCTCAAATGGTGGCCCGGTGCGGCCCAACTTCATCAACTCAAGCTCAAGACCCTCGCAAGGGGCCAAGCCTCGGGGGGCGGACGACAGGAAGCTTCCTCAGGAACGGCCTCCCAGGCAGGCTCGCGAGGAGGCGGAGAGATCAAGGCAGGGTACCTCGCGAGGTGCTCATGACGCAAGCCATGACGATTGAGACCAGGCGGGCGCCTGCCTGCGCAGTGTCCTTGTTTCCTCTTTGGTGCAAAGGGGGCAAGCGCAGACGCGGAGTACCGAGGCTTCAGGGAAAGGTTGCCATTTCGGTGCAGAAAGACCAACACCAGCGGAGCGGCAGGATGGTGGTCACTGTGGAGCCCAAGACGGCATCATCGTCAGGGCCTTTGGCAGACGAAGACCAACTTTAGTTAGGATAAGTGTACTAGATGTTCCCCTTCAAAATGGCCATTGTTGGCGCCTTCCCGCTCAATATTGGGGAAGAGGACCAGGTCCTCTATAAATAGTACTAGCCACCACAAGGATTGAGGACGACGGACAGAGGGAGAGAGACCAGAAAACCAAAGCCAACAGAGACGGAGCAATTCCTCTCTAGGCTCCCCACCACAAGAGCTCCTCCCCTCGCGAGGCAGTTCTTCCCTTGTATTGTTCATCATCAGCCCCTGAGGCAATCCACACACCACAAACTAGAGTAGGGTATTACACCACAACGGTGGCCCGAACTAGTATAAACCTTGCGTACCTTGTGTTGTTCATCTTGCTAGCCTAGATTCAGAGCGAGGCGTTGGGACGTGGGTTGGTAGAGGAGAGATCTTCGTGCGCACCCTAGAGTTTGAACCTCAAGGGTCTGCTGGAACCCGAAATCCGACATTTGGCGTGCCAGGTAGGGGTGCGCCGGAATCCTTCCTTCCGCCATCTCGCCGCCGTTCGTCGCGTCCATGGCGGACGCTCGCCGAGCTCGAGCCGAGCGTCGGGCTGCTCTCGCCACGCACGTCGCCCAGACGGCTCCTGTTGGTGGGCCTCCCCGTCTTTCCCCATCGCCTACCACCCACGCCATGACCGACCTGGTGGGGAACGAGCAATAGGCGTCGTCACTGCATCCCTCGGTGCGGTGAGAAGGCCGCACCGCCACCCCGTCGCTGACTCCAGCGGGCTCGTCGTCGCACGCTCGTCGCGCTCATGCGGACGTGCATGCCGCATTGCTCCTGGCGCGTGAGCTCCTGCACTACAATCCCGTCGACGACCTCTACAAGGAGTGGCTCGCTTGCATCACCGAGCTCGTCAGTGCCGCAGGGGGATCCCCCGCGCCGTCCCTTTCGCTGCATCGCCCTCTGTCCTGCGCGGGCAACGCAGCCCCGGAGGCGCCTCCGCCGCCTCCTCCCCAAGAAGGCATCCTGGCTCCAAGGCGCGCGACCCCTGGGCGAGACCCACTGCGCCCAGCGCCTGCACAGCAAGAAAGGATCTGCCAAGAAGTCCCTCGCCCCCAAGAAGGCGCTCGTGTGCTCCCTGCACCGGTGCGTCATGATCGCTTTCCTGCTCCGGCGCGCCAAGACCCGGCGCTGCTCCTGGCGGCAGCGCGCAGAGACCCCCAGGATCAAGCCCATCATCAGCAAAGGCCCCCGGTGGCCACCGGAGGCTGCCGCGCCTTCACCGTGGAGCTGCGCAGCGTGGCCTAGCCAGGCAAGTTCAAGCCGGATATGCCTCCTCGCTATGACGGCACCGCCGACCCTGCGGAGTTCCTCCAGCTCTACGAGCTAGGCATCGAGGCAGCCAACGGAGATGAAAGGGTCATGGCGAACTGGTTTCCCATGGCACTCAAAGATGGTGCCCGCACTTGGCTCTTGAACCTGCCTCCCAGCACGATCTCCTCTTGGGACGAGATGCGCACCCGATTCATTGCCAACTTGCAAGGCACTCGCGACCGGCCCCCGGCCATGAGAGACTTGCGCCGCATCAAGCAACAACCTGGAGAGACCCTGCAGAAATACATTCAGCGCTTCAACAACGCTCGCCTCAAGATCCCCAGGGTGACTGAGGAGGTCATCATCTCTGCCTTCTTTGATGGCGTCCACGACATCAAGATGAAGGAGGAGCTGGCGATCCACGAAGACCTGTGCACATCTCTGGAGCTGTTCAACTTGCCGACCAAGTGCGCCAGGGCTGAGGAGGGACGCCTCTCCCTCCTCGAGCTCCCAGCCGCTGATCCTGGAGAGAATAAGCCCAAGGCTAAGGACGTGAAGCGCAAAGGAGCAGTTGTGCTTGTAGCTGAGCCAGACACCAAGCGAGGCAGAGATCAGCCGGAGTCGTCCAAGGGCAGCCGGTACTGTGTGTACCATGACCTCCACGCTCACAACACCCACGAATGCCAAGAGCTCAGGGGCGTGCGAGATGCACATGTCGGCCGACGCCCCGAGTGCAGCAATCGGGGCTACGGCACAGGAGGAGGAAGAGGTGGAGGACAATGGGAAGATCGTGGCCCTCTCCAAGGATGGCGTGACCGCCCTCGCGAGGACCGCTGGCAGGACCAGCCTGGCGAGAGGGCTTGGAGGTATCAGCCTCGTGAGGATCGCCCGCAAGGCAACGCATGCCTCCCTCCTCTGCCACCGCCGCCAAGGAGGAATGAAGCCAGCATCAGGACGAGGGGGCAGGGGGCTTCCAGGAGACGCGTGCTATCACTTGCATCTTGGGCGGAGCTCAAGCCACAGCCTCTCAGCGCATCTTCAAGCAGTTTGCTCGCGAGGTGAATGCAGTCCTCCCAAAGCTCGAGGCCTCGCGCCCTCTCAGGTGGTCCACATGGCCATCACGTTCAGCTCAGCGGATCGGCTCAATTGTGTAGAAACAGCCGAGGTCCTCTTGATGCTCTGTTCCCCAGTCATCAGCAATGTGCAGGTCACGAGGACCCTCATCGATGGTGGCGCGGGGCTCAACGTTCTATCTGTCGAGACGTTCAACAATCTCCAAGTGCCGTATGATCAGCTTCAGCCAACCAAGCCTTTTTCAGGAGTCACTGATGGTTCTACCACCCCGATAGGGCAGGTCTGCCTCCCTGTCACCTTCGGACAGCGCAAAAACTATCATACTGAGCTCATCGACTTCGATGTTGCCCACATTCGCCTGCCGTACAATGCCATCCTCGGGTATCCGGCTCTAGCCAAGTTCATGGCAGTGACTCACCATGGCTACAATGTCCTCAAGATGCCAGGAAGCGGTGGGGTCATCACAGTCCCTTATGAGGAAAAGGATGTAGTATGTTCTCTCGAGCGTGCCTTCTAGGCCGCGTCAATTGAAGACCCAGATTGCAAGAGCATGAGCCTTCCCGAGGCAGTTCCCAAGAAGAAGAAGACATCACCTGGCCCGAGCCCTCGGGAGGCAGGCACCTCCGGTGGCACGGCGTCAGGATCCGCGCCCGTTCAAGGTTCGCCTCCCTCCATCACATAGGAAGGCGCGCCCGGCGCCCTCCTCGGGCAAAGCTTGGGGGCTCTCTCCTGGAGGCCCACTGACTTTGCCCAGGTCACGAGGGAGGCGCTCGGGTACCACTCGAAGACGTGCTTCGCGACACGTTTCCCTCAGGAAGGTACAAACCAAGGAAGGTTCAACCCTCAGGAGTTCATCACTAAAACCACCCAGGAGCTGTAGGAGTCAAGAGTCATGCGCGGCAGCCGCCGCTTACCCACCGTAGCTCCCCATCCAAGCGAGGACGATGGGCTGCGCGTCTGCATCTACGTACTAGGGCTCAATCGAGCCGCGTTCAGGAGCACCTCTGGCCTTCGGGCATGGGACGTTGCGAGGGTCCGCCTCACAGCTACGCTCGCATGCCCCTCGGCCTGCGAACACGGCCGCTGCTCATCAGCGCCTGGTGCGGAGTATTCTGGAGGCTCAGGAGGTCAGGCGCAGTGCGGTCCTGGTAGAAATGGAGATGGTCTTCAAGGAGCCGCCTAGGTCCCCGGAGCCTCCCGAGGCTCAGGGCCCTGGGGGCTTGTGAGGGTTGGCTTCCTCACCGCGCGTCGTCAGCTACTCCAACACTCCTTCGTCTTCAACGGTATCAGGTGACATCTTTCAAGTTCCATTTCAACTAGGAGCGCCCCCAGGGCTGCACCATTCCCAGGTCGCATGGGTCCGTCCCTGCGGCATGTATCTTTTTCTTATGTCTTCCGTTTACCCTACTGGGGGCGCTCCTCGGGCTGCATTATCCCCAAGCCGCTCGGGCCTGACCCAGTGGCGTGTATCATTCTCGCATCTATCGAAGTTGATTTGATCCTTCATGATTGACCTGCTTGAGATAATCGCCTGCTCGATTGACACCTACCCCTGGAGTTGCTCGCTCTGGCACGGCATTTGCACATGGGTCCGTCCCTGCAACACCGACAAATCTGAGAGGTCGAGCTCTGGCCGCGGCAGCCCCGCATAGCGCTACCTCACCAGGCCCTCAGTGCCTCAATCACTCCCTTGGAGCAACCAATGGGTGGCTGACAACCGTAATGGCAGCCTTTGTTTTCCTCGTGTTGGTGTACAGGATCCTCCTAAGGAGTAGCTCGGTGGGCATCGTGAGCTCCCTCTTCCTCTCTCCCGTGCGATCCGCTCGCGTGTTAAAAGGGGGGCACCTGAGCATCGCGACTCATGGGCTCTTACTGGCTCTCCAGCTCTCACCCCCTGGCCTTGACCCACGGCATCGCGACCTGTCATACCAGCAGCGGCTGAGCTTGCTCGAGGGCCGGGACCTGAGGACGTAGAGCATGAAGGAAAGTGCAGGGAAGAGGGGAGAAGCTCACGAGTACCCAACCCAGCGATACCCCTGCTGCCAGCACACGGGCCAGGCACGTTGCCGGATAACGACTCCAAGCCCACGAGATAAGTCACGCCTCTGCAGAAGCTAGATCGATGCAACATCAAACCCTCCCCCAGTGCAGTCCTGTCATGATGATGCTACCTTCCTTTCTCGCCCAGCGGAGGCTGCTTGCGCGCTAAAGGGGACCTCCCGAGCATCGCGCCTCAGGGGCTCTTACTGGACCTCAGGTCGCTCACCTCCTGGCCTTGACCACGGCATCGCGACCTGGCATACCAGCGATGGCTGAAGCCTTCCTGGGGACCGGGACTTATCAGCGTAGAGCGCCAAGCCCTCATGAGGATAGAAAGGGGGAGCTGAGCCGGGTTAGGACAAGCATCTCGCATCAATTCATAATAAGGATAATATGCACAAAAGGCATGACAGACGCCTTACATACCCCCGCGGGGTGTTACTTCGATTCCTCGCAGGGAACAAAGGGCGCTAATCCAAAGGAACACTAACTACGCGCGCCTCCACAAGAGATGCCATCATCAACAGTGGGTCGCCAGGCGCCGGCACCAACCCCATCCAGATCAGTAGTGTCGGCGGCCAGACGAAGCTGCCCTGCTCCGAGCGCGGCGCGAGCTCGGGGGCTCATAGCTGTCGTCGCTCGTCTCCGGAGTCGCAAGAAGTTCGGGAGAGTCACTGGACGCACCAGCTCCTCCGCTGCTGCTTGAGGAGCTGCTGGGGAAGCGGTTGGCAGGCCTGGTCCTCGCCACTCCGACGCCCCGGCCGCCTTCCTTGGGGCAGCACTCCAGCCGGCGTCCTTCCGCGTCAAAGACCTTGAAGAGCATCAAGGAGGCGCCATCGTATTCAAGATGAATTACGAGGGCACCCCCTGCCCGGCAGACTCGGGTGATCTCGCCCCAGCCTCGGGTCATGAAGACCTTGCCCGGGGCGACAACCTCGACCTCCGCCTCGGTCGCGGGGGTGCTGCAGTCGGCGTGCTGCAGCCAGAACTCCCGAGGCCCCCTCGGCGGTATCTCGAAGGCGAAAGAGGGAGGAAGGCGAATCCAAGAGCGCGGAGGCGTAGCGGCGTGAAGCACAAGCTCGCGAGAAGAGCCCTCGGCGTGGACTCCAGGGGTGACGACGCACACCGCCGTAACTCACCGGCAGCACCGTCGGTGTCGCTCAACATCTTCTTCTCCAGGGACCTCGATTCGGACGTACAAGGGCAGCGGAAACCCCGGTGGTGGCCGCTCGTACCAAGGCCTCGACGTCTCCTATCGACTACCCTCATCGCGGCAATGTGGGACTGGCCGCTTCTTCAGTGGGAGTGAGACGGGCCCCTCTCGGGGGGCCTTCCCCTTCTCTTCGGCAGAGAACCAGTGAATTGGCGCCATTGTCGTCAAAATGGAGGAGGAGCAAAGAGGAAGAGGCAAAGCAAGGAGAGATGGACAGGAAGGGCTCACGCCATTCCGTACTTATAGCCGGAGGAGGCCAACCGTCGGCCTCCACGATCGCACGTAATCATGACTCATTTTGCATGCAGGGACTTGTCATGTTGGGAAGTTGCCGAGGCGTCATGGGGAAGCGAGGACGCCAACATCCAATTAACCGCCACACGGTGCCCAAGGCCGTAGGCTGTTGGGGCCCGCGATGCTTCGCACTTGCCCCTTCGCTTCTCTGCTATGCCAAGTCTGGGCGCGCCTTGGGCCCGGGGGCTACTGTCGGCTTTCTGGGAACGGGGGTCCCCAGACTTTCCTGCCTGCGGCCTGCGGCGTGGCTCAAATGGTGGCCCGGTGCGGCCCAACTTCATCAACTCAAGCTCAAGACCCTCGCGAGGGGCCAAGCCTCGCGGGGCGGACGATAGGAAGCTTCCTCAGGAACGACCTCCCCAGGCAGGCTCGCGAGGAGGCGGAGAGATCAAGGGAGGGTACCTCGCGAGGTGCTCATGACGCAAGCCATGACGATCGAGACCAGGCGGGCGCCTGCCTGCGCAGTGTCCTTGTTTCCTCTTTGGTGCAAAGGGGGCAAGCGCAGGTGCAGAGTACCGAGGCTTCAGGCAAAGGTTGCCATTTCGGTGCAACAAGACCAAGACCGGTGGAGCGGCAGGATGGAGGTCACCGTGGAGCCCAAGACGGCGTCATCGTCAGGGCCTTTGGCAGACGAAGACCAACTTTAGTCAGGATAAGTGTGCTAGATGTTCCCCTTCAAAATGGCCGTTGTTGGCACCCTTCCCGCTTAATATTTGGGAAGAGGACCAGGGCCTCCATAAATAGGACTAGCCACCATAGGGATCGGGGACGACAGACAGAGGGAGAGAGACCAGAAAACCAGAGCCAACAGAGACAGAGCAATTCCTCTCCAGGCTCCCCACCACAAGAGCTCCTCCCCTCACGAGGCAGTTCTTCCCTTGTATTGTTCATCATCAGCCCTAGAGGCAATCCACACACCACAAACTAGAGTAGGGTATTACACCACAATGATGGCCCGAACTAGTATAAACCATGCGTCCCTTGTGTTGTTCATCTTGCTAGCCTAGATTCCGAGCGAGGCGTTGGGACGTTGGTTGGTAGAGGAGAGATCTTCGCGCGCACCCCAGAGTTCGAACCTCAAGGATCTGCTGGAACCCGAAATCCAACACCCGTCTAGCAGTAACTCGCTGTCAAATCACACAACCCTACGTTTACAGCAGCCTACTCCCTCATCTTCTTGCGTCTCCATCGAACCGACTAGGCGGTACTGCCCCGCCTACCACACAGGAAAAGCCCCGCCCTCGACTTTTAAATAGTACAGTATACTAATTTTGTATCCATGGATTGCTCCATGGATCAAAGCCTATAGAAAATGGCGGTACACATGTACGGAGTATACAACACGCCCGCCGCATTCGCGTCGCACCCCAGACGATCGGTCGGTCTGGCACGCTGCTCTCCAAATGGAACACGCGTCATATTGCGTTTGCACACACATGTGGGACCGCAATTGAGAACCGACCATAGGCACACTCCTCGGCCCCGCAAGCCGGGTGACTTAATAGAAGAGGGAGACGAGCGATAGTACTAGAGAAGTGTTGTACTACGTTGGTGCCTGGACGATCCCTGCAAGACACGGAAGATTAGTTCGCCCATGCATGTGACCAGACTCCAGCAGACATGCATGGATTGGCTATCATCTACATATCGTGCAGGTTGTGTTGTACGGGGCTGTAGTTCTGGTGAGAAATCTAAAAAAAGGTTTCTTGTCATCTTGCAAAATTAGGTGTCATGTGCTTCGGATCACTGCGAGGGTTAAACAGCGACAACTGAGTTGGGCTAGTCATTGGGGGCACATGCACGAAGACTACTCGGCTGCCATCTAGGTCAAGCCGGCTATGTTAATTAGGACATCTATCGACGGACCCCTTTTCTATGAGTTTATCTTTAATTTGAGCTTTGTTCCTTGTCTAATTTATCCGTCGGGATTCATGTTGTCTCCTTTGGGCAGTGAGGTTATGATTTCTTGTCATGTGGCATTTATTCATGTTATATGTTATAACCCGGTGCTTCAGATCAAAATGACAACAACTGCGCCTCCGGGCCACGTGCATGAAGACTTCTCGACAGTCATTGACGAGGTCAAGCCGGCTCCGATAGAAAAAAGAAAACTAGTACTCCACTATATAGGCAGGAGCCTCCGCGCTTGCTTGCTAGTGTTGCTCTCTTCACACTGTCTCGTCCTCTCTAGATCTAAACACGACAGCGGTGGCCACACTCTCTCTCTCTCTCTGCTAACCGCTGGTCACATATCCAGTCGGATCCTCTCCGTCGGGGAAGGTGAGAAGGTGCAACGTTCACGCCGTCATCCTCAGGTAAGGCTCTTACCCACTGCTGGTGTGTCCCGATCAGCCTGCCTGACCGTTTTCTCCCAAGCACCGCTGGCGAGGGAGGGCCTCTGACCCCTTTTTCCTTGTTGCCGTAGTGTGGGCAGATCCGGCCTCCCGCCGCCCACCTAGCGACATCCCGGCAACCATCAGGTATAACTTCCTTCAAAACCGGCCTTGCTCTACTTCTCGAGCTCCTGATGTCGCTGCATTTGTATCTTTTACTATTTCTCAGGCCCCCTCGTAGATAGGATCAATCGGCTATATGAAAACCACCTATTTTTTACGGTTAAGAGGTAAAACTAGTTCATGCACTCGAATCTTGTACTACTTGGTTCAAACAAGGAAGAAAGGGGGTGGGGGTGGGGGAAGATTTGTTACATGAATCTAGGACTTGGTCGAAAGAGGAAATAATGGGGGCGAAAAGTAGCAGAGACTGGCTATCCAACTGGTCTCTAGGTCTAATAGGGAAATAAAGGGAAACTCCGCAGTACAAACTCAATATAAACCCGATCTATTGGTTGAAAAAGGAAAGAAAGTGGGGACTGGGGGACAAGTCAACTGAGTAAGTCCAGCACTAGATTTGCCAGCCTCACACAGTATAAGGTGGCTATACCGAACAAAAATGGGACCAACCCAGATATCATGTTCTGATGTTTATTGCCCTGAGCCACTCTTATGTAATGCCACTGGTAAAATATAGAAGTTGCACTGTTAAAAGTAAGGACACGTTAAACAAATGTTGTTTTCAATGTAATGCCTCCAGTAATATGAATCAATGGCACTTTTTTACATGTCCTGCTAAATTTCCCATTAAGATAAGTTGGTTCTTTTTGTTAGAAATGCAACTGTCCTGGTCCGCCTACTCTCCCGTGCCCAAAGTAATGTTGTATTTAACTGTTGTCATAGTTAATACTAATGCCCACACTAATATCTAGAAATGCCACTGCTTTAGAAATTGCTACTATCCTTGTAGGATTTCCATTCAGATAAGGAACATGTTTCTTTTCATTTGATGCATGTTTCATCACTTGTTAGTCACCCTCCTTTCCACCTTTTTTGTGCAAACAGCGATATACATTTCACGCTCGATCTTAGTTGCACTGCACAAATGATATCCAAATTATAGTTGAACATTCCAGGAGCTTCACAACCAACCTTGATGTTGCTCAATTTTATTGCAACTAATGAAGAAGAAGCTCTGTGGGTTTTGTTTTCTGATGGAAATGGAACCGGGGCTGGAGCCCTTTTCTTAAAAAAATGAAGAAGAAGCTGCTAGCTCACGGGACATTTCTTCATTTTAGGTGAACTGCACCAAAAGGTCCCATGAATTGAATCATCCATGTTGGTGACCGAAAGAGCCAGCTTCAGCATCCCAGTCTAAGCACCCCCCGCCTCCATCCTTGTGACGCACGGTACACCTCGTTTGCCACCTGCTCGACCCTAGTGTCAGTGATAAAATGGAGTAATAATACAGTTAAAATACAGCGAGTGTCCTCTCTATCATTTCATTTCCAATGTAGATAAAGAAAGTGCTTCTCTTTGTTAATGTATGTTTCATCAACTAGTCCCATTGTTAATGTTTAAGCGTTTCTGCAAACTGGGGTGCTTAATTTTAGTTGATCTGTACAAAAATAGAGATTTGAATGTCTCAAGGCGCCTACTTGTCCTACCGATGTACGCTGATGTTCATCACTGGCAGAAGGTGTATCTGGGAGACTTGGGACGATTTCCAGTATGAGGCGTACCATATGAGGCGTCGCAGGGCACATCCCGCGCTCGCAGCATGGCATACTATGATACTATCGCAATATTTTCTTCTATTTATTTTGTGTGTTTCATCAACTAGTGCCACTATAATGTAATCACACTTTTTCATTATCTGTGCAAATAGGGTTATTCAGCTGCATTTTGGTGGAACTGCACAAATGTACGTATGGAACCGGCATATATGCAGAGTGCGAGTTGTGCCAAGTAAAAATTACTGACACCAACCATGCTGCATGCATGCATTGGCATCCACCACCACCAGTGGGATTTGTGGTGCTCTCTATGGACGGATCTTTCTCGACAGCAAATCCTCTAACCAAATACTAGTAGCTTATATTGGCAGTTTTCTAGGGAATACTCTTTTCTGAAAGAAGCACCAATCAATTTTTCTTTATTTGTACACTGTGTCACAACTTTGACCCAAAGGTCCAGAGCTATTTTAGGGTGATTGGCGTAGTACTCGAAGACTGATTGTAAGCATGATTTTCATTAGCTATCACACTCATTGTAAGCATGAGCAGGTGGAAGATTAGGTTAGTGCGAAGCTTACCTTAAACCCTACGACCGTTGAAACGAAGCGAGCATCGAGGGAACCGTGGAGACCGGCGGGGAAGTGACATCGCACCATCCGGCCTCTGTTGGCGTTCTGGGAACGGGGGTACCCAGACTTGCCTGTCTGCGGCCTGCGGCGTGGCACAAGGAGTGGCCCAGTACGGCCCATCTTCATCAACACAAGCTCAAGACCCTCGCGAGGGGCCAAGCCTCGCGGGGTGGACGACAGGAAGCTTCCTCAGGCACGGCCTCATCAGGCTGGCTCGCGAGGAGGCGGAGAGATCAAGGCGAGGTACCTCACGAGGTTCCCGTGACGCAAGCCATGATGACCAAAGCCAGGCGGGCGCTGGCCTGCGCAGAGTCCTTGTTTCCTCTTTAGTGCAAAGGGAGCAAGCGCATGCAAGAGTATCAAGCAAGGGCAACCATTTTGGTGCAACAAGACCAAGACCAGCACAATGGCAGGATGGAGGTCATCGTGGAGCCCAATCCGGTGTCACCGCCAGAGTCTTTTGCAGGCGAGGATCGACTTTAGTCAGGATAAGTGTACTAGATGTTCCCCTTCAAAATGGCCAATTGTTGGCGCCCTTCCCGCTCAATATTTGGGAAGAGGCCGAGGGCCTCACTCTATAAATAGGACTAGCCACTCTCGAGGCAGGGGATCGAGCAGTTGAACCCTAGCCAGAACCACCAACGCAAGAACACCCCTCGGGAGCCAGTTCTTCCTTGTATTATTCATCATCAGCCCCTGAGGCAATCCACCACACCACAAACTAGAGTAGGGTATTACACCACAATGGTGGCCCGAACTAGTATAAACCTCGTGTCACTTGTGTTGTTCTTTGTGTAGTTTAGATCCTTGCGAGGCGACGAGACATAGGTAGGTAGGAGGTGCGATCTCCGCGTGCACCCCAGAGTTTGAACCTAGAGGGTCTGCCGGAACCCGAAATCTGACATTTGGCGCGCCAGGTAGGGGTGCGCTGGAGCTTTCCCTTCCACCGACCCGCTCTCCGCCAACACCACGGCTCGCCCTCATGATGGGCAACGCGCCGCCCGCTCCGGTCACCAGCGCCAGCGCAGCGGCCGGGGGGCTCCGAGCCTTGGCCCCTGCCTTGCGGCAGGTGCGATGGCCGAACAAGTTCAAGCCGGAGATGCCACCGCGCTACAACGGCATGACCGATCCGCTGGCCTTCCTGCTGGCCTACGAGGAGGCCATCCTCGAGGCCGGGGGCGACGACAGGGTCATGGCTAACTGGTTTCCCATGGCCCTCATCGGCGTCCCGCGCATGTGGCTGCTCCACCTGCCCGCGGCCTCCATGGCCTCTTGGGGGGAGCTGCGTGGCCTTTTCCTCGCCCAGTACGCTGCACCGGCGCCCCCGGTCGTCGCCGCTCTCCTGGGTGGTTCGTAGGCGCCACCTTCAGGCCGCCACATCAAGCCATTCATCTGCCAGATCAGCGCCGCTTCCACGCAGCATGGGGCCCCTCCGGGTTGGGCGGTGCCTGAAGTCGATCTGGCCTTCAGCTTGGATGATCACCCCTCCAACTCAGCCTGCTCGGCAGTGCTCCCGATGTTGTGCACCCCCACCATCTTCCAGGTGGCCGTCACCAGGACCCTCATCGACGGCGGAGCTGGCCTTAGCTTGCTCTCGGTTGAAGCCTTCAGCCTCCTCCACATACCGCCAGAGCGGCTTCAACCCAGCAGGCCCTTCTTAGGCGTCGGAGGCGGTTCCACCGGCTCCCTGGGGCGGATCCGTCTTCCGATAACCTTCGGCACCTACGACAACTTCCGCACAGAGCTAATCGACTTCGACATCGCCCCCATTGGCCTCGCATATCATGACATCCTCGGCTACCCGGCGCTAGCCCGATTCATGGCCGCAACTTACCCGGCGTACAACCTCATGAAGATGCCCGGGAGCAGCGGCGTCCTCACCATACCCGTAGACACCGGGGATGCGTTGCAAGTGCTCAAGATCATTTTCAAGACTGCAGCGGTGGCGCAGCCCGCCGGCTCAGACGCCCCTGAGCCCAAGAGGGCTGCACCGGCCAAGAAGAAGCAGCTATTCACCCAAGACAAGGCAGAAACCAAGCAGATACTGGTCAACGAGGGTGGATCCACTAATGCCACCTTCACCATAGGCGCCAACCTTGAGCCCGAGCAGGAGGAGGCCTTGGTAAAGTTCCTACACGCGAGATAGAAGGTGTTCGCGTGGGAACCTGATCAGCTGGCAGGGGTTCCGAGGGGCATAATCGAGCATCACCTCAACCTATGCCCCAACGTGCGCCCCGTGAAGCAGAAAGCGAGATGGAAGTCCACTGAGAAGCAGGCTTTCATCGTCCAAGAGACCCGCAAGCTGGAGGCGGCAACGGTCATTCGCGAGGTCCGCTACCCAGATTGGCTGGCTAACCCGGTTGTCGTTCCAAAGAAGGGGGGAAAGGAACGCATGTGCGTCGACTTCACCAACCTCAACAAGGCCTGCCCACAGGATCCATTCCCGCTCCCTCGTATCGACCAGATCGTCGACTGCACCGCCGAGTGCGACCTGTTATGCTTCCTGGATGCCTTTTCTGGTTATCACTAGATCAAGATGGCAGTAGAAGACGTGGAGAAAACGGCCTTCCTAACCCCGTGTGGGGTGTACTGCTACACATGCATGCCCTTCGAACTGTGCAACGCAGGTGCGACCTTTCAGCGGCTGATGCGCATCGCCTTGGGTCGGCAGCTCGGGAGGAACGCCGAGGCTTACGTTGATGACATTGTGGTGAAGTCTCGGGAGGCAAAAACCCTAATACAGGACTTGGAGCAGACCTTCGCGAGCCTCAAAGAAGTGGACCTGCGGCTCAACCCGGAGAAATGTGTGTTTGGAGTCCCCTCGGACAAGCTTCTGGGCTTCCTCGTGTCCCACCGGGACATCGAGGCCAACCCAGAAAAGGTCAAAGCAGTCGAGGACATGAGCCCGCCGAAGACCCTCAGGGAGATGCAGAAGCTCACTGGGCGCATGACCGCGCTAGGAATCTTCATCTCCAAGTTGGGGGAACGAGCGCTGCCCTTCTTCAAGCTGATGAAGAAAAAGGGCCCCTTTGAATGGACTGAAGAGGCCGACAAAGCGTTCCAGGATCTCAAAAGGTACTTAACCAGCCCTCCGGTGATGGTGGCTCCGCGCCCTCAAGAGCCCCTGGTGCTCTACCTTGCAGCCACTCCCTACTCTGCCAGTGCAACCTTGGTGGCGGTTAGGGAGGAGCGTAGGACCAAATCCGCGACAACCGCCCAGGTCGAAGTGAAGCAGGACCAAGAGAGCCTCATAGAGACCACGACCACAGCCGAGAAGGATCAGTCGCCGCAGGGAAGCATGCTCAGAACAAAAGAAGCCCCTCCCCCGAGCGACCAGTCGCTGGGGGCTCCATTGCCTCAGGAGGCGCCCCGGCCTCCGGAGGACGCTAGCGGCACCAGCACTCCCAACCTCGTCGAACACCCTGTGTACTTTGTCAACACAGTGCTACGGGACGCGAGGGCGCGGTACCCCATGCCCCAGAAACTCCTCCTCACGCTATTGGTAGCCTCGCGCAAGCTGCGGCACTATTTTCAGGGCCATCCCATCAAGGTCGTCTCAGCGTACCCGCTTGAAAGGGTGCTCAGGAGCCCCAACTCGGCTGGGAGAGTCGTTGAGTGGAACATTGAGCTGCAAGCATTTCAACTAGAATTCAGCACAACCAGAGTCATCAAGGGGGCCGCGCTTGCGGACTTTGTGGCAGAATGGGCAGAGGCATCAGGCCTCAAGGCTGGTGAGGATCGATCCCTCTCCCCCGGAAGCGAGGTACTGGACGGTTGGGTCATGTACTTCGACGGGGTGTTCTCCCGACACGGCGCGGGGGCTGGCGCAGTGCTCATATCCCCCACTCAAGACAAGCTTTACTATGCCGTGCAACTCTATTTCCAGCACGAGGAAAAGGTCTCCAACAACATAGCAGAATACGAAGGCTGATAGCAGGCCTGAAAGCTACAGTCGCCCTGGGGGTGAAGCTCCTCACCATCAAGGGTGATTCGCAGCTCCTCGTCAACTTCTCCAACAAAGTGTACGAGCCAAAGGACGAGCACATGGAAGCCTACCTCATGGAGGTCCGCAGGATGGAGAAGCAGTTCTGGGGACTGGAGTTGCAGCATGTGCCTCGCGGCACCAACCAAGAGGCCGATGACATCGCCAAAATGGCATCCAGGCGGCTACCTCAGGAATCTGGCGTCTTCGAGGAGCGGCTCTTCAAGCCCTCGGCGGCGCCATCGCTGTCAAGCACGGTACAACCTCAGGAGGAGCTCCGCCAGCCACCTGCCTCGGGAGCCCCGGTCTGTGGCCCGGTCTCAGGAGTGCGCCTACTCCTGGCGCTGGAGCCCCATGAAGGATGCTGGATCACAGAGCTCAGGAGTTACCTGACGCAGGGGATCCAGCCTGAAAAGGAGGAGGAAGCAGAGCATGTGGCGCGGCAGGCCACGGCATACTGCATCAAGGATGGAGAGCTCTACCGGAGTCGACCAAATGATGTGTCCCTACGTTGCATTTCTAGGGAGCAAGGGAAGGAGTTGCTGGCAGACATACACGGTGGAGACTATGGGCATCACTCGTCGTCACGGACCCTCGTTGGCAAGGCGCTCCGCAGTGGGTTCTATTGGCCCACGGCACTCAGTGACGCCGTGGAACTGGTGAAAGCTTGTGAGGCCTGCCAATTCCATGCCAGGCAGATCCATCAGCCGGCAGGAGGCCTGCAGACTATACCCCTCTCATGGCCATTCGCAGTCTGGGGGCTGGATATCCTGGGCCCGTTCCCTCGGGCGCTAGGAGGCTATCGCTACCTCTATGTCGCCGTGGACAAGTTCACCAAGTGGGCTGAGGTGGAAGCTGTCCGCACCATCCCCGCAGGTTCCGCGGTCAAGTTCATCAAGGGCATCGTGAGACGGTTCGGGGTGCCGAACCGCATCATCACCGACAATGGTTCGCAGTTCACCAGTAACCTCTTCAAAACATATTGTGCTAACCTTGGAATGCAGATATGCTACGCTTCGGTAGCACACACGTGGAGCAACGGCCAGGCCGAGCGAGCCAACGCAGAGGTCCTGAGGGGCCTCAAAACCAGGACCTTCAAGAAGAAGCTAGAAGCCTGCGGCAGGGGCTGGTACGATGAGCTTCAGTCTGTACTGTGGTCCATCCGCACGACCACGACCATGCCGACTAGCGAGACCCCGTTCTTCCTGGTTTATGGAGCTGAAGCCGTTCTCCCTCACAAGGTCAGGCGCCGTTCCGCACGGGTCCTGGCGTTCGATGAGGCGCAGCACGACGCAATGCGGGGCACGGATCTCGTGCTGGGGGAGGAGCATCGTTGAGAGGCCATGCTACGAGCAGCAAGGTACCAACAGGCACTGCGACAATACCACTGCCGCAACATCCGCCCCAAGACTCTTGAGGTAGGGGACCTCATGCTCAGGCGGGTTCTCTCTAGGGAGGGACTACATAAGATCTCTCCCATGTGGGAGGGCCCGTTCAAGGTTGTTCATGTTTCCAGGCCCGGCTCCGCGCGCTTGGAGACCCAGGAGGGGGTGCACGTCCAGAACGCGTGGAACATTCAACACCTCCGAAGGTTTTACCCCTAAAAAGGCTCGGTGCCTGTGAAGAAGGTGAATGCCTATCAAGTTATCGCGTTTTGGAAAAGGCCCGGTGCCTGTGAAGAAGGCGAATGCCTGTGAAGTTATCGCGTTTTGGAAAAGGGTCGGTGCCTGTGAAGAAGGCGAATGCCTCTGAAGTTATCGCGTTTTTGAAAAGGGCCGGTGCCTGTGAAGAAGGCGAATGCCTGTGAAGTTATTGCGTTTGGAAAAGGCCCGGTGCCTGTGAAGAAGGTGAATGCATGTGAAGTGGTTGCGTTTGGAAAAGGCCCGGTGCCTGTGAAGAAGGCAAACGCCTATGAAGCTCGCCGCCCGTGACACGCTCACCTAATAATGAGTGGGCCTGTACACGCCCCGGAGTCTCCGGAGTGCCGCCCTCGGGCCTCGGGGGCTCCCGCCCACGCCCAGTGGCAGCACTTAGCTCCGCGCTGGTGAGAAGACGTCGAAGACTAGATTAGGTGCTGGACACGGCTTCTTTCATTTGCTTTCTACAGTTGGCTTGTTCGTTTCTATTTGAAGATTTACTGAAGTTGTTACCGTTTTGAGCTCGCGACCCTTCGTCCGTTTCACTTATTAAATTCGTTTTCTTTCGCGTAAAGTCTCACGAGGGAGGAACTTGGGCACCCTCGCGAGTGTTTTCTGCCCCGGTGGTTTGGAGCTCCCCTATGCGAGCCCGCTGCGGGAGCGCCCCTCCCAGTCCGTGCCCCCGGGCATCGCGACAAGATCATACAATTCTGGTTGGTTGTCCCTGCTACCAGGGCCGGAGGCTGCCCCAACTGACTAACTCCTGCAGGACACCAGGCGCACGACGAGGCCCTCGCCTCGGGAGGCGAGGACCACAACGAGCTTTCCCCCCAAGTTAAGTGATTTCCATGCATAAAGACGAGGACGAAAATAGAGCGCTGAAACAGTAGAAACAGCGCGCCAACTAAACAATAACGGTTCGATACGCCCCCTCGGGGCACCAGACTACATTCTCTTTTGCGCAGGAAAGAAGGAAAAGCAAAATGGGCACGACTCGCCCGGCGCCAACTCTCGGCAGGAACTCATGCTGCCTCCGGAGCTCAGCTGGATTCTGCCTCCCGCTTCACCGAGACGCGGTGCCGGGCCGACCCGACGCCCTCTCCCAGGCAAGCGCGATGACGAGGGGGTTGGTCGCGACCACCGCTGGAGGAGCTGCCGTCCGATGGGGAGTCACCGAAGCTTGGCGGGCCCCGGGCGCCGCTGGCCGCGCGCCTCACACCACCTTCATCCCGACCGATGCCGGGGCTGGGCACCCGGCCACGGTCATCGTCTTTGGGGCAGCATCCGGGGTGACGATCGTCTTGCCCGAACACCCTCACGTAGAGGGTGGCATCGCCGTCGAACTTAAAGTGTAGAGTGCACTGTCAGCTCAAGCCGCGCGTGCGGGCAAACGTTTGCCAGCCGCGGGTCAGAGCCGCGTCCCCGACGTTGGAAACCTCCAGAGTAGCCCAAGAGCCCCAGCTGCAGCAACCATCAGCCTGAAGCCAAAGGCCGCCCGGGGCGCCAGCCGGAAGTTCTCCTACAAAGAAGCGGGGGAGTGGAAGCCAGGTGCCGGTCGGGTCCGCCGACCACACGACGAACTCCGGCAGCACCTCCGCCGAGCGAGAGCGCGGCCTTGGGGTCACGCAGCCCCGGCGTACCTCTTGTGGGCAGCCGAGCACTCACCGCCACGCAGAGGAGGGCTTCCACGGCCACCGGAGGTCGCAGCAGGGGCCCTAGGGTGCTTGCGAGGGCGGCCCCGTCCGCGCTTGGCCGGCGGAGAGCCCGGTCCTTCCCGGCGAGCCTTACCTTTCTCCGCGGCCGAAAATCTCTTCGGCGAGGCCATGGGATGGCGAGAGACCAAGAAGGAGGTGGAGAGCAGCAGGAGAGGATGGACTAGAAAGGCTCTCACCATTCCGTACATATAGTCGGAGGAGGCCAACCATCGGCCTCCACGATCACAGGTAATCATGACCCGCTTTGCATGCAAGGACTTGTCAATTCATGCAGTTGCCGAGGCGTCGAGGGGAAGTGGGGACGCCCACGTCCAATCAACCACCACGCGGCGCCCAAGGCCGCATGCTGTTGGGGCCCTCGCACTTGCCCCTTCGCTTCTCTGCTATGCCAAGTCCAGGCGCGCCTTGGGCCCGGGGGCTACTGTCGGCGTTCTGGGAACGGGGGTACCCAGACTTGTCTGCCTACGGCCTGCGGCATGGCACAAGGAGTGGCCAAGTACGGCCCATCTTCATCAACACAAGCTCAAGACCCTTGCAAGGGGCCAAGCCTCGCGGGGCGGGCGACAGGAAGCTTCCTCAGGCACGGCCTCATCAGGCTGGCTTGCGAGGAGGCAGAGAGATCAAGGCGGGGTACCTCACGAGGTGCCCGTGACGCAAGCCATGACGACCAAAGCCAGGCGGGCGCCAGGCGGGCACCGGCCCTCGTAGAGTCCTTGTTTCCTCTTTGGTGCAAAGAGAGCAAGTGCAGGCAAGAGTATCAAGCAAAGGCAACCATTTCGGTGCAACAAGACCAAGACCAGCAGAACGGCATGATGGAGGTCATCGTGGAGCCCAATCCGGCGTCACTGCCAGAGTCTTTGGCAGGCGAGGACCGACTTTAGTCAGGATAAGTGTACTAGATGTTCCCCTTCAAAATGGCCAATTGTTGTCTCCCTTCCCGCTCAATATTTGGGAAGAGGCCCAGGGCCTCGCTCTATAAATAGGACTAGCCACTCTCAAGGCAGGGGATCGAGCAGTTGAACCCTAGCTAGAACCACCAACGCAAGAACACCCCTCGGGAGGCAGTTCTTCCTTGTATTGTTCATCATCAGCCCCTGAGGCAATCCACCACCCCAAAAACTAGAGTAGGGTATTACACCACAATGGTGGCCCGAAGTATAAACCTCGTGTCACTTGTGTTGTTCTTTGTGTAGTTTAGATCCTTGCGAGGCGACGAGACATAGGTAGGTAGGAGGTGCTATCTCTGCGTGCACCCCAGAGTTCGCACCTAGAGGGTCTGCTGGAACCCGAAATCTGACAGCCTCCTCTTGCGGCGGGAGAATGAATACTCCTGTGGCTATGGCTGGCTCTGCACCCTCACGAATGGCGCACCATACTCGATTGATTCGTTATCCTCTGGGTGCTCGACCTTCGACATGTACGCCCACCACCTCCGCCTGACTGTCACCTCGGGCGAATCTATGTGCTCCATCGCCCAGACGACATACTCGATGAACTCGGAGGACTACGGTGTGACTGCCACCAAGGAGTACATGTACATTGCCGCCCTCATCGCCGTCGTCTCGCTCTTTCGCATACATTGCCACATGGCCATCACCGTCCTTGAAATCTCCCACTCATTGTCAAACCATGTAAGGATCTCCTTCAACCTAGCTAACTTTTCCTGGTCGCCGCTGGCGATCTGCCTGACTAGCTGCTGCATCCTCTCCAGAGATGTCCTTCTGAGTGGTCCGGTGCTAGCTTTGGAAGATGGGAGGAGAGACGGTGGTCTTGCAACAGAGAAGAGGGATAGGCGAGACGGTGGTTTTGGAATGGAGATGATGGAGAGGAGAGGAGGTAGTTTTCCAATGGAGAAGATCAGAAGAGGGAGAGGCGAGACACTGGTTTTGGAATGGAGATGATGGAGAGGAGAGGAGGTGGTTTTGCAATGGAGAAGAGGGAGAGGAGCGTGCGGCAGCAGTTTAGGATTGGAAGAGAGGGCCGGCGCGTTGTGACTGGATCAAAATCCAAATCAATTTACCCTTCAATTAAGAAAGCGACCCCATATTAACTAGTCTCCCTTTTATTCTGGGTCATAATTGACCATGATTTTCGCACATAAAATATATGTTATACGTTGCAAAAATAATATAATTTGAAAGTACATTCAGATACGAACCAAACGATACAATTTTTGGTGACATGCATTCACATTTTGCTTGTCAAATACAGTACATGGTCAAACTTTGACCCAAAATACGCAAAACAAAAAATACTTCCAAGACCAACGTGGCTCTTCCGCTCTTCTCCTCTTAAACCACTGTCGCTCCTCTCCTGATCCAATCTAAATCCAGCGCCGCTCCTCTCCTCTTCCATTTCGAAACCACCGCCCCTCCTCTCCTGTTCCAGTCCAAAACCAGCGTCGCTCCTCTCCCATTCTAATCCAAAACCAACGCTACTCCTCTCCTCTTCCATTCAAAAACCACCGCCGACGAGTGAAGGTGTTGTGGCAAAGTAGATCGATGGAGGAGTACAACTGATATGTGAGGATCGCAGACGACGACCCTGTGAAGCTAGCTAGGATGTTGGAGATATAGTCTTGGTTTGACAACAAGGACCAACTAGCAGCGACGGCGACATCCATGGCCAAATATCTGCAACAGAGCAAAAAGGTGGTGATACTCCCGGAGGGAGTCGCGCGGGAGTACATAGAGCTGCTCCTCTGGGCCATGGAGCAAATAGATTCACCGAATTCGGTCGTGAGGGAGCGGTGGTGGGAGTATCGATCCCAGATGGAGCATCCACCAGAGATTGAAGGATCGAGCATCTACAGGGTGCCGTTTGTGAGGGTGTCCAACCAGAGCTAGCCGGTGTAGTCTTCGTCGACCGAACCCAACTGCAAGAGGAGAAAAGCAGTTGGCCTGACAACACTTCCCCGCCATCCTCTCCCTCGTCGTTCACATCGTCTCACGGGGCGGCTGTCTGCCGTCGAGGAATAGGAGGGGACTGTCCCCCCCAGCCCAATAGTTCGACAGGTTGTGAATTGTCAGGATGAGCTTAGGGTTGTCAGTATTTGTAGGTTGTGAATTGTGTTTTGTATTTTGCATTTTGAGAGTACTTTTAGATATGAATGTCTTTTGAATTTCAAATTTGCAGTATTGAGCATATGAAGTATTTTATGAATTCTAGAGATCTATTTTTAGCACTTTCAAAAATGTAGTTTCATAGTAGTACAAAAGTGCAGATAATGTGATTCTCGGAGAAGAAACTGCAAGTTTCAATTTCAGATAAGAAACTACAAGTTTAGTTTCAGATAAGAAACTGCAACTTTCAGAGGCAGAGCATTTATATTAACACGGCCCTTTCAAACAGGGTTAACATCATGTTTGAAGTTTTATTCATGGTCAAAAATGGAACTACCAGCCATTTAACATCATGCTGATCAACATTCGTGCATAGCACATCTTCATATGATGCACAGTCAAAAAGATATGCTATTTTCAAAATGTCCACACAATGTCGAGTGTGCGAAACACAGAGAAAACGAGGGACAAAGTTTTGGCAAGTGTTGGACGTGGTGTGCGTAGATGACAATAGGGACCCACATGTCAATAAAGGCAGTGGCAAAAAAATTGGAGATATTTTCCCTGCACAGGTGGAATCGAACCCGGGCGAAACAGTTGTCGGGCAGTGTCACTTGGCCACTAGGCTAGTTCAATAGTTTCGTTAATAATAAGGCACTTCCTCAGGTGGTCGGATCCCCTCCTGCGCCTTTGTGCGCTCGCCACTATGCCGCTGTCCTACCATTGTGAACATGCAGAACAAACGAGAGGAATCTGGAGAGGACTGTACATGGAGAGGCGGACAGTCGGGACCCACCAGGTCTATGGCTGTACGCAAGCAAGTGCCTCATCAAAAAAATACTTCCTCCTAATGCTATACTGACATTGGGGCCCACGGGTTTGTCAACATAATTACATTTTTTAGGTGCTTCAACATAGTTACTATAGGATATAAATTCACAACGAAGCCGGGGAGCTGGCAGGTATCATTTATTATCACTAGGGAGCAAGTATCAGCTGGGTTTTGGGCTGCCCCGTCTAGGCTTTCATTTTTAACATGCGCAACCCACGACTTCGGATGGGAGGTCCATAGGCCTATTTGTATTTTCTTGAGGGCCGTCATGTATCGACTGGCCTATGCACCTCCCATCCGAGGTTTTACTTTTCCTGAAACATCGGCAGCCCAATTTATGTATTTTTTTGAAGAAAACCCAGAGGTCTGTTCTATTTTTCTACATAAGAATAGGAACGCCAGGTCCAACTTATGTTTCCCTTCTAACTATATTATATATATTTAAATTATTTTATATGTTATTATATATTATTTTTATTGTCATCATATATTTAACAGATACTTACGTATGTAAGAAAACAATATCCCACATCTTATTGACTTCTAAAAATAATTTCTTAATAATAAAATCATGGATTGTTTTGGCACGAAAATCCTAGTGATTGTGTACAAAAGCTTGGTAAGATTTAAGGACGAATGTAATAATATCACTTATTATTTAAATATATCCTTTTTATTTTTTGATAACATTGCTGGCCCAACCCAACATTATAATTAGAATCAGCCCAGCAAAATCATGTATTTCGAGAAAGTGCAAATGGCCTATAATTTTTTAGGAAATAAAATAAATGGGCCACATGGACACTACATTATTTGTTCACCCAGACCAGCTAATGGACTGTAATTCAAAAAAAATCAAATTGACTATAAATTCTACCGCGCAAAAAAAGACTATAAAACCTGAAAAAATGGGTTGAATACGTGCCACATTTTTGGAGGCTGAAATGTGGGCCAATAGGTCGAAGCCAACGCAAGTCATTGTCAATTTAGTCAACAAATGATTCTGACATGTTAGCCGTTGGATTTACATTCAACGACTGGCATCCATCTTCAATCTCTTGTCTTCTTCCTCCAGCGCCACCGGGACCACCTCCCGCCTCCTGCTGCTAGCAGCTCTGCTTAGCACGCTTCGCTATGAAGCGCTACTCCATAGTTATCCAGGCCATCCCTCCACCCCTCCACACCTCCTGTTCTTCTCCACCGACTGCCGAACCACACCGCACTAGAACTAGTTAACCCTCATACACCTCTCCGTCTGCGACTCTACTCCCACGTCTTCCCATCTCCGGCTTGTTGCTGTCCAGGGCCTCGCTGTCGTCCACCACCTTGGATGCGCTCGGTGCAGCATGGTCAACGTGGTCAACAAACGACACCATCAGAAGTAGACTTTGCATGGAGAGGCTGACAGCTGGGTCCACGGCCGTACACAAGGAAATGCCTCCTTATTACGCGCAAAATAATGATTCCTCCACCTGACATCTGGGACCCACCGAAAGGGCCTCTGTATTTCATGGAAAAAACATGCCCCCCGCTGACAGGTCGGACCCACCAGCTATCTTCGCACGCAAGGAAGTGCCCCCATATTACGCCAACAAAAAATGAATACTCCCCCTGCCAGCTGGAACCCAGCATAGTGGGAGGCTGACTTGTGGGCCTACCAAGTTGACGGGGATGGACGGCTTTGTCAACCTAGTCAATATGAACAATTCTAGCTCCTGTTACTGCACGATGTTTATCCAACGGCCGTAGTGCTTCTTCAACCTCTGGTCTTCTTGCTCCAGCCGCCCAAACCAGCGCCGGTTGTGCCGCGTGCTCCTGCCTCCCATGGTCGGCTGTGATACCGTGGAGGCCTCACCGCCCCCTGCTACTCCCACCGCTGGCCAGGCCATCCCTCTACTCACCCACACCCCTTGTTATTCTGCGGCGACGGCAGCCTCACACCGCAGCCGAACCAGTGAACCCTCGTACTCCTCCCCACGTGGGCATCCACTGACGTGTCTTCCCCGGCTCCATGTCGTCCCCTTCCTAGGCCTCGCCGTCGTCCACCGCCCTGGTGCTCTCGGCGAGGCATGGTCAATGTGGTCAAGGAATGACTTCCATCAGACGTGGACTGTATGTGGAGAGGCTGACAGCTGGGTCCACGGCCGCAGCAAGGAAGTTCCTCCTTATTACGCGGAAAATAATGATTCCTCCACCTAATAGCAAGGACCCATCGGACGGGCCACTGTATTTCGCGAAAAAACATTTCCCCCCTAACTGTTGGGACCTATCAGCTACATCTTCGCACGCAAGGAAGTGCGTCCATATAACAGGCAAAAAAATGATTCGCCCCCTGACTGCTGGGACCCACCAGCTGCATCTTTGCATGCAAGGAAGTGCGTCCGGGAAAAAAAATGATTCGCCCCCCTGACTGCTGGGACCCACCAGCTACATCTTTGCAAGCATGGAAGTGCCTATCAGTCGGGACCCACCTAGTCGAAGCGTACGTAGCATTATCATTCTGGTCGCGAACGTGTACGTACATACTGGTCGATGTAGAGGCGCGCACGTGTTGTAGTAGAGGCGCGCACGTGTTGTAGTAGAGGTGCGCACGTAGCATGTACACATACGTACAACAGCCAGGGTGCAAGAAAGTAAATACGGCCACGTACGGACATACGGGCGGGGTTTCGAACGCCTAATCGCGCATACGTACGGCCAGGGCTCATGTACATGGATGGGTCGGAACGGAGAAACTACGTCGTCGTCGTGTTCATGGGGAGGCAACAGAATACGTCGTGGTCATCGGGAGGCAACGGAATGCGTCGTGTTCATCGGGAGGCAATGGAATGCGTGGGAGCCAACCGGCTTGGACGGAATAGGCGATGGAAACGAGGCCTCGCGTACCGTAGAACGGAGGAAACGGCCTTGTGTTCGACCGGCCATGTTCGAAACGGGATCCTGTTCATCGGGAGGGGTCTGGCATGCTGCAAAACAGAGGAAACAGACTTGCGTTGGACCTCCCATGGTCGAAACGGGGTCCTGTTGAACGGGAGGGGTGTGGCGTACCACAAAACGGGACTCCATGAGATACTGTTCATCTCCACCGTCGACCTCCTCTAGCCTCCACGGGCTACTGTTCATCCACCATCGACCTCCTCCAGCCTCCACCTTCTCATGTTCGTCCACGGGCTCCTGTTCATCCAGCCTCCAACACGCGCTACTCCACCGGCTACTGTTCAACCACCCCTCTCCACGGGCTCCTGTTCAACCACCCCTCCATGGGCTACTGTTCATCCACCCCTCCACCAGCTACTGTTCATCTAGCCCTCCACGGGGTCGTCCTGTTCATCTAGCCCTCCACGGGGTCCTGTTCATCCAGAGGCAACACCACAGGGTCCTATTCATCCACCCCCACCACTCGCTGTTCGCCCAACCCACCCTGCAACATTCACTGTTCATCCACAAGCAGCATCGATCGGCTTCATTTAGCAGCAGTAGTGAAAGCACAACTGCTCCCTAGGTGGTTTTGGTAATTAATGACAACATATCTCTTGTTGGACTAACACTTTTATCTAGTATGTTTCAGATAAGTTCAAGAATGGAGTGGCATGGACTAAAGGATGTGGGAACTCCTTCAAGATGATAAGGACAAAGGATTGGCTCAAGCTTCAAGCTCAAGACTCTTCATTTTACATTTTTGTGATCCAAGATCACATTGAGTCTATAGGAAAAGCCAATACTATCAAGGAGGAATGAGGTGTTTCTTAATGAGCCTCTTGCTTCAAAGTGCTTAGTGATATGCTCCAAATACCCTCAACTACTTTCCCACTTCCACACATATGTCCTAAACCTAAAGTCAAACTCGGCCCCACTGATTCTTTCTATCCGGCGCCACCGAGTTTGGATGTCTTAGCCACTGCCACAAACCCTAGGCAAATCGCTCTCACCGATAGGGATCTCGGTCTCACCGAGATGGGATTGTAATCTCTCTGTGTATGTCCATTATCAAAATCCGTCTCACCGAGTTTGAGCAATCGGTACTACCGAGATTACAATGCAAACTCTCTGGTTAACTTATTATCAAAATCGGTCCCACCGAGTTTGATAATCGGTCAAACCGAGTTTGCCTGACCAACTCTCTGGAAAGCTTATTACCAAAATCGGTCCCACCGAGTTTGTGCAATCTGTCTTACCAAGATTACGTTATGCCCTAACCCTAACCGAATCGGTCCCACCGAGTTGCATTCCGTTCCCACCGAAAACCCTAACGGTCACATTATTTACTAAATCGGTCCAACCGAGTTTAACGATTCGGTACCATCGAGTTTGGTAAATTGTGTGTAATGGTTAGATTTTGTGTGGAGGCTATATATACCCCTCCACCTCCTCTTCATTCGTGGAGAGAGCCATCAGACTGAACCTACACTTCCAACATCCTATTTCTGAGAGAGAACTACCTACTCATGTGTTAGGCCAAGATATTCCATTCCTACCATATGAATCTTGATCTCTAGCCTTCCCCAAGTTGCTTTCCACTCAAACCCTCTTTCCACCAGTTCCAAATCCTATGAGAGAGAGTTGAGTGTTGGGGAGACTATCATTTGAAGCACAAGAGCAAGGAGTTCATCATTAACGCACCATTTGTTACTTCTTGGAGAGTGGTGTCTCCTAGATTGGCTAGGTGTCACTTGGGAGTCTCCGACAAGATTGTGGAGTTGAACCAAGGAGTTTGTAAGGGCAAGAAGATTGCCTAGTTCGTGAAGATCTACCGCTAGTGAGGCAAGTCCTTCGTGGGCGACGGCCATGGTGGGATAGACAAGGTTGCTTCTTTGTGGACCCTTCGTGGGTGGAGCCCTCCGTGGACTCGCGCAACCGTTACCCTTCGTGGGTTGAAGTCTCCATCAACGTGGATGTACGATAGCACCACCTATCGGAACCACGCCAAAAACATCTGTGTCTCAAATTGCATTTCAATCCTCCAATCCCTTCCCTTTACATTCTTGCAAGTTGCATGCTTTACTTTCCGCTGCTCATATACTCTTTGCATGCTTGCTTGCTATATGTTGTGAATGTTAAAATTGTTCCAAAACTCCACTCAAACTTTAAAGAAACTTAAAAACTGCAACTTTGGTACTTAGTGTCTAATCACCCCCCTCTAGACACCTCTTCTCAAGGTCGTACAAGTAGCAAAGGAATCGCTTGATCGGGTTCAGTTAACAGCCATCGATCGACAGCTCGGGTTCAGTAACGTGTAGCCCGCAGTGCAATCGCTCGGGTTCAATTAGAGCCCAACGCCTCGCTTGGGTTCAGTTAGAGGAAATGCCTCTCACACACGTGCGTACATGTACAAGAAAAACGTGCATCGATCGGCCCCCGTCCACCCACCGTAACTGGGAAGTCGCTGAAATTTTCCTCGCCCTCGCTTCTACTATGGTTTTTTCCGTCATGGACAACCCAAAGAATGTCATGCAACTGCGTCTCCGGTCCACCCAGTATGAAAAGCCCATTTTTTGTCATGATTTTTTGTCATAGAAGTAGGAGCCCACCACATCTATGATGATACCGGTTCGAGAGAGTTTTCAAAGCACAAAAATGTATCTTCATAGAAGTGTCATAAGTATGTCAGAGAAAAATTTCGTTCGGCCCAAAATGTCACGGATGTGTCTTTTTTTTGTAGTGATGCATGCCTACTTAAGCACACAAGTCTCGCGGGATCTCTGGTACTACGATCTAGCATGTTGTGATGATGTTCACGAGGACGAATCAATGTGTGGAACAACTACACCAAGTGCTGGCTTAGCCAGGTACCAACCTGGACTAGCTCGTAGGTGAGGCCGTACATGGTAACCATGTAGCAGGACACGATTGTTTCGGGATATGATATTGGCAACCAAGTAGACGGAAGGGATCCGTACTCGTCCATGGGATAGGATAGCAAGGAAAGCTGAGTTAGCTGACATTGCCATTTCTTGATAACTAGGATCATTAAGGGTTGCCAATGCGACAAAAAGGCATGTTTCGGGGTAGCAACATATCTACCACTGGAACGATAGGGATAGCTGGAAGGAAGAGATCGGTGTGATACCTGAGCACCGTTCCTGAAAACAGTGTCCGGATCACTTGGCATCACTCCGCTGGGACAGAAATGATGCCAAACACCGAAGAACAGGCTCAAAGGAAATGGGAGGGATGCATGAGCTGAGCTGTAGTGGATCCGAACCGATGTCAGCTACGCTCACAAGATAAACCGTTAGCAGCAACATAACCTAGATGCATGCTATGCAGCAACCAAATGCAACAAACAAGATAGACTCTAAACTACCGATTTCTACCGCTCGCGCTGACTAGGGAGTCCTACAACAAGACCTGCTCTGATACCAAGATCTATGGCACCCTGGATCAGAGAGACTGGAACGCCCCATATTCCAGCCCAGAGGTCGAGGAGAAGTCTTCTGGAATACGACACTGCTTGGCATAGAACAAATCAGCTCTTGATACAAGAATAATAATACAAAGGTTTGATATTACAAAGGATCACATCAGCATGGCGACACTACGCCTGCAATACTATGCTTTCTCTATGCTAGCAGTGGAACAACTCGTAGCAGCGGAAATCTTCTAGCATCAGAACAACGACAAAGGTGGTGAACTCCACTCTGCAGGGACTCTGGATGGGACACGATCTAGCTTGCACGCACGGTAACCTCGACAAGCAATCAATCAATCATGGCATCACCTACAATCTAGCATGACACACCAGGTTGGTACATTGAATGTACTTGCAAGCTCACAACAACCAAAGGAATCAAGGCAAGACAATAACATAGCATTAACAGGTTAAGTTATCAACAACTATTATGATGAGAAAGCAACTATTAAGCATGATACTACTATAATTACTGCTGAACCAACATCTTGGATCTCAAGAACCATCTCACTCTTGGCTATCCGACCAAGCAATAAATCACCTCGATCACCTCGTGATCAAAGCCTCCATGTGATCACCGCGTGACCACATCACAAACTGAATGATCATCCTCGAGATCATGCCAACATCATCATCAACATCCTGCCAGACTGCTACCGCTCACAATGTCAACATATAAGTCACCTAAAAGGAATTCCGTCATGTGAGTGTTGATCAAACAGTGTGACCTAGTACGAATTTGTACCCATGACCGAGGACGCGGCTATCGATAGATTAAACACACTCTCTACAGAGGTTAGCACATTGTACCCACATCACAGAACCCATGGCCTCTTGCTCTCATTCAGGTCGACAACATCCCGACAAAACCGATCTACTACCATGACACTCTCCCGGCCACTCCGACCAACACCGCCTTTGCGTTCAGTCCTCAGTGGCCCCGGTGTCAACTCATGACATCCAACTGCCACCATCATGGCAAACAAAAACGTTCCCAAACGGGGACAAGATATCTCAATACCAACCATGGGCACACAAAGCTTATGTCCGCCTACCTGATCAGGGTAGCGTGTGCCCATAACCTTCCCTAGTCGGAGGCACCGGCGAGAGGCATGACAATAGACCGCATTAGGGCCTTCACATAAAGGCAAATGTGGTTGCACTGGAAAAGCCTGGTTTGGCGGCACCTAACCAACTTAATGACGGAATGTATCGCCAAGCTAGATTTGATATAACTGATACTCTGATATCATATATCCACCTGTAATCCAAGTTATAGCAATATCCAACAAATAATCTAAACCATCACATATCCATAACATAATCTCCGAGGATAACAAAATACTAAGAGCATGCTGAATCCAAGAACAATAATACTACTACTCCAATAGCAAGAACAAGCTATCCAGCTAAGATCCACATGCAAACATAATGTCCAAAATAATACTCCAAAGCAACATAACAACTACCATCATGATGAAAATGGTACTAGCCACTAATAATCCAATGGCAACATGACATCCATCAACTGCAAGCATAAATCGTAGTAATCCAAACAGTAGCATGGCAATAGCAAGATCAGAACAACTCTAAGAAATGCCATGCACAAAGTCATGTATCGAAAGCAATATTTTAAATAAGTTCAAATAAAGTAACCATGTTATTGCATTGCAGTCATGCAAGTGGAGGGTGTGGCTTGCCTGGGGTGGATGGATTCACCGAAAAGAAATGCGAGAAGCTCGCAGAAAGGATCGCTAGAAAACGTTCTCTCTCGGAGGGGGCTGAATAAGGGAAAGGGCATAGTTGTCATTTTCAGAATATGAAAACATCATGAAAGTTATACCAACAGAACGGGCTCGACGAGACGAAGAAGTGGGCTTTGGAATCACCTGAATTGGAGTTGTGAGCAAAGAGATATAGCCAGTCCAATATTAGGGACGAGTATGTAAAAGAAGTATCCACAAAGAGGTCCCTGACCAGGTAAAGCAAAAAGTGCATTTTTGAGAATACGTTTTCAAACATAGAAAACATATTATCGTCTAAAACCGCGCCACAATATGCTTTCGGCGACTGAAAACGTATTCCCGCAAACCCGCGTCCACTTATCCATGTCAGCGGTCGCGGGGTCAAAGGACGGAGGGGCTGACTAGTGAGGTCGCGTATGCTGGTGGGGCCCGCCTGGCCAGGTTGATGGGAGGAGGTGTCGTCTTCCTCTGTTGCCCGAGGTCGGCCGAGGCTGGACGAGCTCCGGCGGCTGTTGTCGGCGCCGTGGGTCACCGTTTCCGGCACCGGGACCACCGCTGGACTCAGGAGGCCAAGGCGGTTCGATCCAAGTAGGGCGTGGCCGCCGGGGAGTGCTCGGCCAAGAGGGACACCGGTCGCGGCGGATGGTTGCTTTGGGCATCGGCGACCTTGGCACTCTGGTCCACCAGAGAAGAAAGTGAAGAGGTGAGGAGGATCAGAGTGCTCCGGGTGGTCTACTGGAGGTGGAAGAAGGAAGAGATGAGCTTGGGGTCGCTGGAATTCAGGCCGAGTCTGACGGCGGCCAAGGCGGCCATTGGAGGGCTCGAGGCGTCCTTGAGATTGCTTGAGTGGACGGGGGCGCTACTGGGAACGAGAGGGAGTGGATGGCAAGGAGAGACGCGGTCGGGGCGGCTTAAATAGCCGAGGGGAGGAGGTGCCGCGCTGGCGGTCACCGCAGACGCGTGACCGGAGCCGTGGACGCGTGGGCATGCTCACAAGCTCGACGGTAGGCGACGGGAGAGGAACAAGGGATGTTCTCATGGGGCAGAGAAGGCCAAGGGGCACGAGGAGGAAGAAGCGAAGGCGAATAAAGCCATGTCAGCCACTGTTCACCCATGGGCACACGGTGGTGAGCGCCGACTAGGAAGCTGCCGGATGGGAAGAGGGGTCCAGGATGAAGGCGATGATGAGGGGATCCTCCTAGACATGCACGGGTGCCAAATAACAAAGAGAGGGGGAGGGGCCGGAGCTAGGCGACGTCCTGGACGCGGCCACAGTGGGCAGAGCTCGTGCCTAGCCAAAACCCAACACAGTCACCATGAGACATGGCACACACAGGAGGCAATGGGCTAGCAAACCTTGTCTGGGGTGTTGGCTCTCCACCCTGGAGATTGTGGAAAGTGAAAGCTCGAGAGAAGAGGCTCTATAGCGAAGTGGGGCATTGATGAAAGTTTGCTGCATCAAACTTGATCAGGCCACTGTGCTCAACAGAGAATTGATTGGAGCCAAAGTTGTTGTCTGAGGTGATTATGTTAGGAAGGACTATAATCATGTTAATTTTGAGGAGAAACGGACCAATATAAATCATGGTTGCTTTGAAACAGCAGAATTGGTCCAGAAACAAGATCAAGATGGTGCACTCAGATAGAGTAACCACTTGAGCTCATATTTGGCAAGGCAGCATGTTTTGGACATATAAAGATGTTGTAAAAATTTCATATCAAATGGACAAGCCAAAATGGTACTTGCTTCACAAACATCCTCTCTGTCCAGATACTTGCATTAATATTGGTGATCAAATGGCCTAAGGAAATGATCCCAAATTTGGTGGAGAGATGTTATTTGGGTAGGAGCATGATCTGGTAATTTATCACAATTAATGAAGCAATATAAGATATACTTGCTTCACGACCTGAGAATATTGCCAGAAACAAAGATTTGAAGTTGTGCTCACATAGATGATTGGGTGGAGCTGAATTTGAGGAGGGTAATGATATGAGCACATGAAGATGCATGCAAAATTTCAATTCATTTGGATACACCTAGCTAGTACTTCCTTCACAATGGCTTCTGTCTAACAGGAACTTTGAAAATCACTGATGAAGATTCAATAGGCAAATTGAGTTGAATTTTGGCATGAGGCAATTATTTGGACAGGAAAGAATGCCCAAAAAGTTTGGGAGCAAACAAGATAAGATAAATGGCACTTCCTACACAAAGTGCCACTTTGGACAGAAGTGAAGAAGTAATATTGGAGAAATATTTTTGAACTGGACAAGGGAAAGTTTGGGCATATTTGAACAATATATGACCCAAAGAAATTATGAGAATTAATTGGGAGTTTTGTGGATGACAGAAATATAGGATGCTTCACAACCTAGGTGAGACAGGGTTATTCCTTTAATAGAAAAAGGAATATTCCTGAGATAAGAATTTTTGAGTTTGAGCTAGAATGGAAATGACATGACCTTGGGATAGATTTGAGAATGATGAACCACTTAGGAGGAGAAGAAATGAGGGTCTCCTAGGTTTCAAGTCCACAGATCCACTCCAAAAGGAAAAATCAGAGCAAAAAACCAAATAATTCAAAAAGAAAAAGAAAGGGCCAAAAACCAGGGTGTTACACTGCTGTACAATGGAATCCTTGGTCGTCCGGCCCTGGCAAAATTCATGGCGGCATCTCACTATGCATATAACATGCTGAAGATGCCAGGGCCAATGGGCGTCATTTGCATTCCATTGGACAAGAAGGATGCAGTCATATGCGTGGATAAGATGTACCGAGAGGCAGTCGGTACTGAGGCTGCGGAAGCTCCCGCTCCCGCCAAGGAAAGTAAGAAAGGGAAGAAAGCTAGCAAGGAATCCGGTAAGCGCGCCTCTCCAGAGTGCGTTGCACCTGTCGATGACCTGCCAGAAGATTCCAATAGCAAGAGATCAAAGGTTGCTGCGCGTGCTGTGAAGAAGGTCCCGGTAGGGCTGGTTGGCGCTGATGGTACGTTCACTATCAGCTCCACCCCTGACGACAAATAGGAAAGAGCGTTCATTGCCTTCTTGCGGGTGAATATCGATGTGTTTGCTTGGCAACTATCTGACATCCCCGACGTTCCCAGGGAGGTAATTGAGCACCACCTTGTTGTCCGCCCCCATGCCCGACCCGTCAAGCAGAAGGTACGGAAGCAAGCTTTGGAGCGGCAACAATTCATTTCCGAAGAGATCAAGAAACTTGAAGCTCTTGGTTTGGTCAGAGGAGTGTTGCATCCAACATGGTTGGCAAATCCAGTGGTGGTGCGCAAGGCGAATGGGAAGTGGAGGCTTTGCATAGATTTCGCTAATCTAAATAAAGCATGTCCGAAGGACCCGTTCCCCTTGCCGCGCATCGATTAGATTGTGGATTCCACCTCCGGATGTGACCTGCTTTCCTTCTAGGACGCCTACTCTGGGTACCACCAGATATTCATGTCCAAGGAAGATGCGGAGAAGACCGCATTCATAACCCCATGTGACATGTACTACTTTGTACGAATACCTTTAGGGTTAAAGAGCGATGGGTCCACCTTTGCAAGAGTCGTCAGATTGGTTTTGAGCCTCAGTTACTCAGCAATATTGCAGCTTACATGGATGGCATCATGGTCAAGACCAAGGACAGATCAACTCTCATTCAAGATTTGGAAGAGACCTTTGCAAATCTGTGCAAGATCAACCTGAAGCTCAATCCATAGAAGTGGGTGTTTGGTGTTCCCTCTGGCAAGCTACTTGGCTTCTTTGTGTCTCACCGAGGGATAGAGGCCAACCCCGACAAGATCAGAGAAATTGAGAAAATTCAAGCACCCAGGACAGTCAAGGACGCGAGGCGTTTGATTGGATGTGTTGTCATGTTGAGCAGGTTCATCTCCAAGTCCGTCGAGCACGCCCTACCGTTCTTCAAAAATTTTAAGAGGGCAAGGCCCATGAAGTGGACCCCGGAGGCAGAAGCAGCGCTGCAAGACTTAAAAACCTACCTTTCCTCTGTTCCCACCTTGGTTGCTCCTAAACCACAAGAGCCATTGCTGCTATATCTAGCGGCGACCAATCAAGTGGTTAGTGCAGCCCTGGTGGCATAGCGGGAAGCAGAAGAAGGAGCAGGGATGGCTACTGCCCTTCTCGGGGAAGGAAGTGAACCAGTCGCGGCAAGATTGAGCGCGGATCAAGAGAAAGAGGAGCAGGATAGGGAAGGAAACTCCAAGACCATGGCAAGGAAGAAGGTGGTGCAGCGGCCAATGTACTTTGTCAACTCCCTACTGCAGGGGGCTAGATCAAGGTATTCTGGCATGCAAAAGTTGATCTTTGGCCTCATCATGGCCTCAAGGAAACCGCGCCACTACTTCCAAGCCCACGAGGTCACGGTTGTCACCCGCTTCCTCTTGCAACGGATACTAAGGAACCCTAAAGCCACTGACATGATAGTTGAATGGGCGCTGGAATTGTCAAGCTTTGGACTAAGTATGAAAGCACCTCAACCATCCAGAGCAGAGCACTGGCATAATTTATTGTAGAATGTAAGCCAGCTCCAGATGAAGAGACACCAGAAGCAATCATCCCCGGCAAGGAGGCGCCCCAGGAATGGATCATCTACTTCAATGGTGCTTTCTCACTACAGGGTGCGGGGCTGGTGTGCTCTTCACCTCACCCACCGGAGAGCACCTGAAGTATGTGGTACAAATGCACTTTCCTCAAGAAAGGGCTACCAACAACACTTCAAAGTATGAAGGGCTCCTTGCTAGGCTCAGAATTGCGATAGAATTGGGGATCAAGAAGCTGGTCATCTGAGGAGATTCACAGCTGGTAGGGAGACAAGTAAACAAGGATTACCAAAGCCCGTTAATGGAGGCATACGGTGATGAAGTGAGGAAGTTGGAGGAACACTTTGACGGATTACAAAGGAGCACGTACCACGTGTGGAAAACAGCACTGTTGATTAACTGTCAAAGTGTGCTGCACAAAAGCTCCCTGTGGAACCAGGAACCTTTGTCCTCCATTAGACTCAGCCATCTGTATCCCCATTGACGATGGCCAAGAAGAGGAGGAAGCTAGACTCCGACAAGCCTTCACCGGCAGTACCTTCAGAGGCCCCAGGTAAGGAGGCTGCCGGGAACAACTCCACCTCGCCTGGCGAGACGCACTCTTCCACAGGATGTATCAGTTTGTTGATGACATGCTATACAGAAGGAGGCCCAATGGTGTGAAATTGAAGTGCATTTGCGAGGAAGAGGGGAAGGAACTATTGGCAGAGATACACAAAGGCATGTGTGGCTCCCGTATTGGATCAGGAGCCTTGGTTGGAAAAGCTTTCAGGCAAGGTTTTTACTGGGCCACAGCCCTCCAAGATGCAACTAAGCTAGTTACCAGATGTGAAGCCTGACAGTTCCACTCCAAGAATATCCATCAGCCTGCTCACACCCTCCAGACGATCCCTTTGTCATGGCCATTTTCGGTCTGGGGGCTCGACATCCTGGACCCCTTTCCTGGACCGGGGGCTTTGAATTCTTGTATTATGCTATCGACAATTTTACAAAGTGGCCGGAGGTGGACCCGTGAGGAAGGTGACCGCACGGTAAGCTATCAAGTTCTTGAAGGGATTGGTGTACCGCTTCGGAGTACCTGCCAGAGTCATCACTAACAATGGCACCCAATTCACAAGCCGTGCCTTCATGCAATATGTTTATGCCCTCAGAAGTAAGGTCTCATTCGCCTCTGTTGCTCATCCCAGAAGCAACGGACAAGCTGAGAGGGCGAACATTGAAGTGTTATGAGGACTCAAGACAAGAACATTTGTTCGGCTACAAAATTATGGCAGGAAATGGATCGACGAGATGCCGGTGGTTCATTGTTCCCTCCGTATGACACCAAATCGAGATACCGGCCAGACTCCCTTCTCCCTAGTCTATGGGGCAGAAGTAGTGCTCCCCACAAAACTCATATACGGGTCACCTCAAGTACTTGCCTATGATGAAGTAGCGCAAGAACAGCACCGGCGTGATGACATTGTGCTACTTGAGGAGAACCATCTCCGGGTTGTTGTACGTGATGCACGATACTAGCATGCCCTGTGTCGCTATCACAGCCGTAGGGTCCATGCCCGAAGTCTTGAGGAAGGTGACCTTGTCCTTAGGCATGTTCAGTCCGCCAAGGGTTCCAACAAGTTGACGCCAAAGTGGGAAGGCCCTTACCAGGTGGTATGAGTCACCAGACCTGGTGCAGTCCATCTAGAGACCGAAGATGGCATCAAGGTGCAAAACTCATGGAACATTGAGCATCTTCGTAAGTTCTACCTGTAAGCCGCGGCTGTCGGGCCCTGCCCGACAACCACCCTTTTGTACAAGCCTTGCCGATTTTGCATGTAACCCTTTGTACAAAGCCAGGCACAGACCCTGAGCAACAGATAAATAAACAAAGCGCTGGGGGCCCCAAAAACTTACATCCATGCGTAAGCATAACATGAGCATAGCATGATCATGTAGATAAGGGCGTATGTAGCATTGTTTTCCTCTGCACTTAACTGTAGGGCTCTTGCCGCGGACTCGGTCCCGAAGGGAAGAAACAGAGACAAGCCTACATATCGATCCCCGACAAGCCAAAATAGATAAGTTTCCTTCTTGTCCATACATGTTCTGTAAAGTGGAAACTTGTGCATATGAAAACCTCGCCACCTTTGAAGCATGCGTGCTCCATCCTTTGTTCCAAACGTTTATTCGGTTAAGGTGGTTGTATTGTCCTTTGACGAAAAAGGTTCAACGAGGAGTTGGTCCCTTCCCATAGTTTTGTGCCCTACAGGCCAAGCCTTGTGGCAACAAACGGAAGGCATCAGCAGGATAGCTTGTCGGACAAAACTTGTTTACTTAAACATATAGAGGCATCTCACCTCTTCATAGACATGGTACATGCACAAGTACCCGGCAAGGCTTGTCTTTTTTCATTAATATGCGGACAAACAAGTACAGACCTTACAGAACACAAACAGGGATAAAGAAGGCTACATACTTAAGGCTAAAGTTTGGCAAGTGCCTACACATTATAGACTAAAAAAAGATAAGTGCCCCGTAATCCCTTTCTTGTCCCTATCCTCCTAGGAACTATAGCAGGAGGCGAAAAGGGCAAAAGGAGTGCCTGAGCGGAAGCCCAACCCGATCCCGTCAGGACCTGCCGGGTGCAGCGTGACAAGATCGGGAGTGGCGAGGCTGCGAAGGAAGGCGGCAGATAAAGCAGCTCGGTGGTGCCTTGGTCACCACCCCCAGGACCAGCAAGACGCCCTAGCACAGGCGCCGGCACGGAGAGCCTGCCGAAGCTCAGCTGGAAGACTACTGGAGGAGGCGAAGGCACCAAGAGAGCGCCCCCTCCCCAACAGTCGTCCAGAAGAGGCCGGTGATGATGGTGCCGGGGAGGGAGGGGAAGAGCGGAAAGATGAGGCAGCGGGCTAATAATACGAGATGAAGGCATCAATGCCATCGTACTCCGACCTGACGGCCTACCACCCACCTTCTCCATCTTCCCTCATTTTTTCCTCACCACCATCGCTCTAGGAGGACACCGACCCCTCGGCCCATCACCTTCCCCGGAGAAGCGGCAGACGGGGGTGGCGTCCGAGGCACGTGTGGAGCACCACTCCCCACCTTGGCGGGCAGGAGGGCACCACCATCTTCGGTGTCATCCCCGGCCGGGCCGAAGGGAGCAGTGCTGGGTTTACTGAAGATCCAGAGCACAATCTCGCAAGCGAGCACCAGAAACCTTGAGGACTATGCCGGCGGGTTGACGAGCTTTAGCAGCTCGTGGCGGAGGCGACATCTCTTCCCCAAACAGCGAGCTCGCGCGGAAGGAGCGGGTGCTCTACCATTCTAGAGAGACATAGCACCTTCCGCACCAGAATCGGCACGGCGTTTGCACGCACGCTGCCACGAGCTGCATCCACCCCTACTACGGTCGCCACGCCTCCCACGGCCTCGGACCAGACTCACTCCCCGAGGGACGGCACCCGCCTTTGGAGTCATCGGTCCCAAGCTGAGACTCGGTGGTTAGCCCCTGTTTCTCCCCTTCGGCTTAAAGAAGAAGAAGGCAAGGAAGAAGAAGGGAGAACTGCGTGGATGGATACCTCCGCTCTCCCTAATGCTCCCTTTTATAGGCAAGCCGGGGCTGGGGGCTGATTCTCCACCCACTCCCAATGGCTCCTTTGAAGCTGATCCATCCAAGTTGCAGACTGTGGTTGAGCCCATCGACCACCCCTCTGCACCAATCCAAGAAGGCTAAGCCTTTGCCATGACGCTCTTTCCCGCACCACGCGCCTCTGTTACCTACCCCACTCGATGCATGCAGCATACGTGGCAAAGGATAAGGGCGTAGTGGTAGGAGTGAATTGGCAGTTGCTCCCCCGTGGGTTAAACTCATTCACGGGCCATTACAGAAATGGCCCCTCCACAATTGGCATCACCCGTCACACGGAAAAAATGAAAACTGACTCAAGCACAGGTTAATGAAGAAGTAAAGAAAATCACAAGGATGAGCTACCACAAGCCCTATGCCTGTGTACTTGTTAGGACCTACCCCGATGACGCTTAGCAACGCGTTCGGGCCAGGCCCGGGGCTCCTGTCAGTGCAACAAACCCTGGTGTATGTTGCCGGGACTATACACAGGCTCAGGGGCAAGTTTACAGCATCCAAGACAAGGCCATGCTGAGGATATAGCTCTTTGAGGAATCAAAGGGCAGATCAAGAAGACCAAGACAAGCCAAAGACACAAGATCTCACTAAGGAAAAGCCTCCCTTGCTGGGCAGGCGAGCTCAGTTAGGTCGAGGCCGCACCGAAGACAAGTCTCAAGACTCCCCTGGCAGGCTTGTCGGGGACGCCGAGGGCGCCAACCTCGCCAAGGCTCCACCTCATAGCGACTCAAGTCACTCATTAGTGCGGTGTCGAGCCCCCAAGTGACTAAGTGGATGTGATTTGGCACGTGGCAGCCATTTTTTGAGGAAGATCGCCCCTAAGTGACACCCGTCCAGAGGTGTGTCACGCAGACAGGCGAGAAGGTGGTTGAATAGCACGGCAAGGCTTGTCGGACTACACCGCGGCGTGACACTAAGCGGTGCATCTAATGCACCATGTCCTGTCTGCAGAGTTAGGTATGATAGCATTGTGGCTATCTAATCGCTGGAGAATGGCCGTTTTTCCATTGTGGTAACCCCTTGACCTATAAAATGAAGGTCGTGGCAACCTTAGAGAGGATTCAGACCTTTGGACACTCATACGTGCGTAGCTGCTCTACGGCCTCCTCTCTTTGTGCAACGCGCCCTTCCCCCTTGCCGAACCACAAGGGGCCGATGGCCCCATAGTTGACTGTGTTGAACCATGACAAAGACCAATCTGTCGCTAATAGGCTGGGGTATCAGCCAGCCGTAAAGGCAAAAGATACACTTAAACGGGCTCGAGCCCGATCCCCGTCATGGGAACCCACCTGCGTACGCCGCAAATAGGTATACACTCCCCACGGCCCGCCCACCCTCACCGCGCTTTATGTGCCTCGTCAGCACAACTTCGCGCTCAAGATACCAAGGGCGGCTGTGGTAGCCTACAACAACATGTGTTCGGCTCAACCGAACTATGACATCACCGCATCCTCGGACAACAATGGGCAGGACTCTAGACTCACGCAACATTAAGCTATGTCGGCAAGGCTACATCTCAAGGTCCATATTGAAGGCACCCCTCTCTAGTATGCGGTGTTCTAAATGGATGTCTGATAACCCACAAGTATATGGGATCGCAACAGTTTTCGAGGGTAGAGTATTCAACCCAAATTTGTAGGTTCGACACAAGGGGAGCCAAAGAATATTTGCAAGTATTAGTAGTTGAGTTTTCAATTCAACCACACCTAGAGATTTATCATCTGTAGCAAAGTGATCAGTAGCACAGTAATATGATAGTTTTGAAAATGGTAGCAGCAGCAACAGTAACAGTAACAGTGATAGTAGTAATTTTGTAGCAGTAATGATATCAGTAGCAACAGTAGTAACTTTGCAAGAACAATATGTGGTTAATTCATAGGCATTGGATCGGTGACTCGTTGGATGATATTCATCATGAGATAGTCATAACCTAGGGAGATATGGCACTATCTCTCCAGTTCATAAATATAATGTAGGCATGTATTCCGTAAATAGTCATACATGCTTATGGGAAGAACTTGCATGACATCTTTTGTCCTACCCTCCCGTGGCAGCGGGGTCCTATTGGAAACTAAGGGATATTAACGCCTCCTTTTAATAGAGAACCGGAACAAAGCATTAACACAAGGTGAATACATGAACTCCTCAAACTATAGTCATCACCGGGAGTGGTCCCGACTATTGTCACTTCGGGGTTGCCGGATCATAATAGGTAGTAGGTGACTATAACTTTCAAGATTGGATCTAGAACATGGATATAATGGTGCTAACATAAACGGTTCAGATCTAAAATCATGGCACCCGGGCCCAAAGTGACAAGCATTAAGCATGGTAAAGTCATCGCAACATCAATCTCAGAACATAGTGGACACTAGGGATTAGGGTCCTAATAAAACTAACTCGATTACATGATGAATCTCATCCAACTCCTCACCAACCAACGAGCCTACGAAGGAATTACTCACTCCCGGTGGGGAGCACCATGGAATTGGCAATGAAGAATGGTTGGTGATGACAAAGATCAAAGATCCCCCTCTCCGGAGCCCCAAATGGACTCCGAATCTAGCCTCCCGATGAAGAACAAGAGACAGCGGCGGCTCCGTCTCATGAAATGCGATAATTCTTTTTCCTTCTGATTTTTTCTGGAAATATGTGATTTTATAAAGTCGATTTCAGGGTCTATGGAGCCACCAGGTGAGGACAACCCACCTGGGCGCGCCTGGAGGGGGTGGCGCATCCTGGTGGGTTGTGTCCACCTAGGTGCCCCCCTCCGGTGGTTCTTGGCTCTAGATATTTTCTTTTATTGTATAAAAAATCCTCGCAAAATTCTGCTCCATTTCGAGAACTTTTATTTCTGCACAAAAACAAGACCATGTTAGTTCTACTGAAAACAATGTCAGTCTGGGTTAGTTTCATTCAAATCATGCAAATTAGAGTCCAAAACAATAGGAAAAGCATTACGAAAAGTAGATACGATGGAGACGTATCAACTCCCCCAAGCTCAAACCTTTGCTTGTCCTCAAGCAATTCAGTTGATAAACTGAAAGTGAAAAAGAAAAACTTTTACGAACTATTTTGCTCTTGTTTCATAAATAAGCTTAAACAGAACCTAGGTTTCAACAAAGATTATAATTAACCATGTCGGCAATAACTCTTAAAAATTATGTTAACTCATAACAATGACATAATCAACTAGAGAGCAATAATAAGATATCTCAAAGAGCAACACGTTGTCGAAACAACCATGATACAATATGAAAACAGTGGTATCTCGCTAGCCCTTGATGAGACTACAAAACATAAATATAATAGAGGCTATGTTGGTTTTGATTCAACTACATGCATGAACATGTGCCAAGTCAAGCCACTCTAACATTCAGAGGAGGGTACCATATCATCATACTACATCACAATCATTTTAACGCAATGTTGATATCCAAGATAAGTCATTATTCACTCCTAGCTACTTATGCATGGCATGAGAAACTATAATCTCTATTTTTCATTGCAAACATGTTTGATCATAATAGGCTAAATCATGGATACTAGGTTAAACATATTTACAAAAATAGAACAAGTCAAGTTCATACCCATTTCTCTCTGCCACAGCTAGTTCATCTAATATCGTCATTATTGCCTTTCACTTACATGACCAGATGATTTGAAAATAATAATAGTGCAAGAGTGCCATGGACTAAGTTGGAATCTGCAAGCATTTTATTCAACAGGAGAAGACAAGGTAAAATGGGCTCTTCGTTAGATCAACAATAATGCAAATGAGAGCAACTCAACATTTTCATCGTGGTCTTCTCCTCGGTATGACTCAATAAACAAAGAAATTCAGAGAAACACACCGAAATATTTTTGGAGTTTTTGTTTTTTCATAAACAAGCAAATGAAAAGATAAAAGCAAAAACGAGAAAAACTATTTACACGGGAAAGCTCCCAACAAGTAAAAGAAGAACAAGGAAATCTTTTTGGGTTTTCTTTTTAGTGCTACAACAATTTAAACTAGGAAGAAAATAAAAAAGAAGCAAGAAACATATTTTTGGATTTTCTTGAAGTTTTTCAAACACACAAGAAAGCGAGAAAATAAATTTAACATGGATGGTACAATGAAAAAGAGTGAACACCGACAACTGGTATGAAATGTGTGAACATGAATGTAATGTCAGTGAGAATAAGTACTCCCCCAAGCTTAGGTTTTTGGCCTAACTTGGTAATCAGTCACTAGCCTGTATAATGGTCGGAGTGGTAGATCACGGAGGCTCTCGGTGCAGATGCCTTAGCCCGCCGTACAATCACAACCACTGCCTTATGATCTCGGGCCTTGCTCTCAAGAACATAACATCTTCCCCTATTATGAACATCAAACAGAGTAGGTGCAAGCAAATATGTGTCTACCACAGATTCCTTGTTAAAGGTTAAATTATAAGTGAAATTATGGGGATCACCCCTCATAATCTTGTGACATTTCATAGCATCAAAGTCTAGGTACTGCGTGGGTAAAATAGGATCATAGGGCAAATGTGAAACACACAGCCCTCTTGCTAAGCGTGTGGCATAAATTCCACCATAAAAATATCCACTACCAGCGTTGTGTTGTAACCTACATGCAACAATCGCTCCAAGATTATAACTTCCATCACCGTGGACAGCGGTGTGTATGAGGCTCAGATCAGGATCACAAAGTGTACTAAAATCTTGTTTGCCTACAATACACTTTCCATTATATAATGCGAAGTACTGAATTGCAGGAAAATGAATGCTCTTTATTCTACCTTGCGTCACTCCCCAAGTTTCACCATAGCAAAGACTAGTCAAGAATATTTCCAACTCAAATCTCAGTGGCTCATCGAGCGAACCCCAGAATGGGATTTTGCAGAGGTGAGAAAACATTTCTGGAGATATGGTAAATGGATTTTCATACAGTTTAAATGACACCCTAGACTCACGGGGAAGGAATTTAAATCCTTTCACAAATGATTCAATGAGGATGAGGTGTTGGTCGCACTTATCCGAAATGTAGGGACCGAGATCAGCATTGTGAACATATAGCTCAAATTCCTCCTTAATGCCCACGCTCACCATATAATCATTGCATGGCCATAAGCATGTTTTGGTGGTGGCACTTTGAATGGAACTTTCACTTGGTTCAACATAACACCGACGAGCGGAGCTGCTGGTAGAAGATGCCTCCGAGGATCTCCTCCTCAAAGAACTCCTTCCAAATAAGTTCATAATGTTCACGTACAATTTTCTGAAAATTTTTGGTTCACAAAAATTTGTCAACAAAACTTCATAAGAATGATAACAACTACCCATAGGGATGTATAGAGGCCATAATAAGCATTCAAACTACTTAGAACTCAAGAATTCAACATGCAAGCTCATCTACATCAGCACCAAGAGTAGCTAATTATTCAAAATATAAACCCTAAAACAAAAACTAATTGGACACATGGAGGAGTCACATACCAAGCAACAAATCCCTGAAATAGTTTCGGAAACGGAGCTTCGAGCAAAGAGATCAAAATCCGCGGTTTCAGGAGCAAGAATACGATAGAGTGCAAAGGTGAGTTTTTTCTGGGTGAACATGGTGATGTGGGAACAAGAAGTAAGTGAGGGAGCCCACATGGGGACCACAACCCACCAGAGCGTGCCTGGGGGTCCTGGCGTGCCTAGGTGGGTTGTGCCCACCTAGTGCACCTCTCTCTGATATTATTTGCACCAGAAATTCAGAAATATTCAGAAAAAATCGTGTTAAAATTTCAGGGCATTCTGAGAACTTTTATTTTTGGGTCATTTTTTTATTGCACGGAAAAATCTGAAAACAGATAAAGCATGGCATTTTGTTTTATTTAACTAAAAAAATAGAAAACAAAAGGTAGGGACAGAAGGTAGTGCTCACTAAATTCATCAACTTCATACCTCTCAAAAATGATCCATTAATAAGGTTGATCAAGTTTTATTAACAACCACTTTCGATTAGCATGAAACCAAAGAACTTTCGTAAATCACTAAGTTACCTCAATGGGGATATGAATATCCCCAACAATAAGCATTTCATATTTCTTTTTAACAATAGGTAGAGGTAGTTGAAAACTTCCAATAGTGATTGTCGGAGATTTTTCAATAACATTAATACCATTTACTTGGAATTATTTCTACGGAAAGTGCATCGTATGCTCATTACCATTGATATGAAAAGTGACCTTGCTTTTGTTGCAATCAATAACAGCCCCTGCAGTATTCAAGAAGGGTCTACCAAGGATAATCGACATGTTGTCATCCTCGGGCATCTCAAGTATAACAAAGTCAGTCAAAATAGTAACATTAGCAACAAAAACGGGCACATCCTCACAAATACCGATAGGTATGACAGTTGATTTGTCAGCCATTTGCAAAGATATTTCAGTAGGTATGAGTTTATTAAAATCAAGTCTTTTATATAAAGAGAAAGGCATAACACTAACACCAGCTCCCAAATCACATAAAGCAGTTTTAACATAGTTCCTTTTAATGGAGCAAGGTATAGTTGGTATTCCGGATCTCCAAGTTTTTTAGGTACTCCCTCTTTAAAAGTATAATTGGCAAGCATAGTGGATATTTCATCTTCCGGTGTTTTTCTCTTATTGGTGACGATGTCTTTCATAAACTTTGCATAAGGAGGCATTTTTAAGATATCAGTCAAGCGAGTTCGCAAAAAGACTGGCCTAATCATTTCAGCAAAGTGTTCAATTTCTTCATCATCTTTCTTTTTAGTTGACTGAGTTGGAAAGGGCATAGGTTTTTGAACCCATGGTTCTCTTTCCTTACCATGTTTTCTAGCAACAAAGTCTCTTTTTTCATATCTTTTATTCTTGGGTTGTGGGTTATCAAGATCAACAACTGGTTCTATCTCAACATCATTGTCTCGTTCTTTATTATTAGGTTGAGTGTCTTCATGAACCTCATCATTATATATTTCATTATCAGAAGGTGAATGTTCATTACCAGATTGAGTTTCAGCATCATAGATAGAAACTTCATTATCATTATCAAGAGGTTTTTCTACTTCAGGTTCACTAGAGGCATGCAAAGTCCTATTATTTTTCTTCTTATTTTTCTTTTTAGAAGTACTAGGTGCATCAGTGTTAATTCTTTGAGAGTCTTGTTCAATTCTCTTTGGGTGTCCCTCATGATAAAGTGGTTCCTGAGTCATTTTACCTCCTCTACTCGCTACTCTAACAGCAAAGTCACTTATATTATTGTTCACTTCATCAAGTAACTCTCTTTGAGATTTAGCAACTTGTTCTAATCGAGTTTGAACCATAGAGGCATGCTTTCCTACACCTCTAACATCATTTGAGATTCTAAATAACAAGTCACTTAAGCGAGCAATCATATCAGAGTTGTATTTCAATTGTTTCATAACATTTGCATTGAAATGATCTTGCTTTCTAATGTAATTATCAAACTCATAAAGGCATTGTCTAGGATGTTTATTACGAGGATCATCACTATCATTGAATTTCATTAAAGATTTTACCTCTACCACCTTAGGTGGTGGTGGTGCTTTTAGCCCATGTATTTCTTCAATAGGTGGTAAATTTTTAACATCCTCGACTTTAATACCTTTTTCCTTCATAGATTTCTTTGCCTCTTGCATATCTTCAAGACTGAGATATAAGATACCCCTCTTCTTCGGAGTGGGTTTAATAAGTGTTTCAGGAGGAGTCCAATCATCATAATAATATGTTATTCAATAATTCTTCAGCTTGCCGAATAGATCGTTCCCTGAAAACACAACCAGCACAACTATCTAGGAAATCCCTAGAAGCATTGGTTAGTCCATTATAGAAGATATCAAGTATTTCATTTTTCTTAAGAGGATTATCAGGCAAAGCATTAAGCAATTGGAGAAGCCTCCCCCAAGCTTGTGGGAGACTCTCTTCTTCAATTTGCACAAAGTTAAATATTTCCCGCAAGGTAGCTTGTTTCTTATGAGAAGGGAAATATTTTTCAGAGAAGTAATAAATCATATCCTCAGGACTACGCACACAACCAGGAGTAAGAGTATTGTACCAAGCTTTAGCATCACCCTTTAATGAGAATGGAAGTAACTTGAGAATATAATAATAGCGAATCTTCTCATCATGAGCAAAAAGGGCGGCTATATCATTCAACTTAGTAAGATGTGCCACAATAGTTTCAGTTTCATAACCATGGAAAGGATCAGATTCAACCAAAGTAATTAACTCTGGGTCGACAGAGAATTCATAATCCTTATCATCAATAAAGATAGGTGAAGTAGCAAACTTAGGATCACATTTCATTTTAGCATTCAGAGATCTTTCTTTATACTTGCATAATAATTCTCTAGATCATCTCTATCCTTACAAGGAAGAATATCTCTAGTTGCCTCCTCTCTCATAGCATAACCTTCAGGTACCTTTGGAAATTCATATCTAGGAGGACTAGTTCTAGTAGGTGTTTCAAGATTTTCAGTTTCAAGGTCATCATTAGTTTCAACAATATCATGTTGTCTTACTCTAGCAATTTGTTCATCAAGAAATTCACCTAGTGGCACATCATCATCAAGCAAGGTACTAGCATCATCATGAGTAGCATTCATAGCAGAACTAGCATCATCAATAACTTGCGACATATCAGAATTAATAGCATGTGCTGGTGTTGCAATTTTACTTATAACAGAAGGTGAATCTAAAGCGAAGCTGGATGGCAGTTCCTTACCTCCCCTCGTCTTTGAGGGAAAAATATTAGTCTTAGCATTCTTCAGATTCTTCATACTGATAATATGATAATAATCCCAAGTGACTCAACAAATATAGCCATGGTCCACGGCAATGGTGCCAGAAAAAGGTCTTGATAACCCACAAGTAAATGGGATCACAACAATTTTTGAGGATAGAGTATTCAACCCAAATTCATAGATTCGACACAAGGGGAGCCAAAAAATATTTGAAAGTATTAGCAGCTGAGTTGTCAATTCAACCACACCTGGAGATTAATTATCTGCAGCAAAGTGATCAGTAGCACAGTAATATGATAGTTTTGATATCTTAGCAGCAGCAACAGTAATGGTAACAGTGATAGTAGTAATTTTGTAGTAGTAACGATAGCAGTAGCAACAGTAGTAACTTAGCAAGAATAATGGATCGGTGACTCATTGGATGATATTCATCATGAGAGAGTCATAAACTAGGGTGATACGGCACTAGCTCTAGTTCATAAATATAATGTAGGCATGTATTCCGTAAATAGTCATACATGCTTATGGAAAGAACTTGCATGACATCTTTTGTCCTACCCTCCCGTGGCAGTGGGGTCCTATGGGAAACTAAGGGATATTAAGGCCTCCTTTTAATAGAGAACCGGAACAAAGCATTAACACACGGCGAATACATGAACTACTCAAACTATGGTCATCACTGGGAGTGGTCCCGACTATTGTCACTCCGGGTTTGCCGGATCATAACCCGTAGTAGGTGACTATAACTTGCAAGACCGGATCTAGAACATGGATATAATGGTGATAACAGAAATGGTGCAGATCTGAAATCATGGCACCCAGACCCAAAGTGACAAGCATTAAGCATGGCAAAGTCATAGCAACATCAATCTCAGAACATAGTGGATACTAGGGATCAGGCCCTAACAAAACTAACTTGATTACATGATGAATCTCATCCAACTCCTCACTGACCAGCGAACCTACGAAGGAATTACTCACTCCCGGGGGGGAGCATCATGGAATTGGCGATGAAGAAGGGTTGGTGATGACGAAGATCGAAGATCCCCCTCTCTGGAGCCCCAAACAGACTCCAAATCTAGCCTCCCGATGAAGAACAGGAGATGGCGGCGGCTCCGTCTCGTGAAACGCGATAATTCCTTTTCCTTCTAATTTTTTTCTGGAAATATGTGATTTTATAGCATCGGTTTTAGGGTCTGCGGGGCCACCAGGTAGGGACAACCCACCTGCGCACCTGGACGGGGTGGCGCGCCTTGGTGGGTTGTGCCCACCCAGGTGCCCCCCTCCGGTGGTTCTTGGCTCCAGATATTTTCTTTTATTGTATAAAAAAATCCTCGGAAAGTTTCATTCCATTCCGAGAACTTCTATTTCTACACAAAAACAACACCATGGTAGTTCTGCTGAAAACAGTGTCAGTCCGGGTTAGTTTCATTCAAATCATGCAAATTAGAGTTGAAAACACGAGGAAAAGCATTAGGAAAAGTAGATACGACGGAGACGTATCAATGTCCAATTCACTCACCTCAACATCGCAGAAGAAAAGGCGCAGACATGCAGCAGGGCACAGTTGAGGCTTCGACCTACACATCAAGGACTTGTGTAAACCTTTCCCTCTAAAATTTTCTTTTCTTCACTATTATAAACGCCTCTGCAGTTCAAATTGTTCGGGTAGATGTCCAGAGCTCATGGGAAATAAAAACATCTTTCACGATGTTCGGGCATCCACATTATCTAGCCCTTGTTCTTTTCTTTCTCCTTTTTCCTGCTCTTCGAACAGTTGGTCAGGCACACATTGTGTAATAAATACAAATCGGTTAATTGACCAAAGGCTTGGTTTTCCCATCAGCTCTACATATTAAGTCTGTCACCACTTTTCGTTGAGTGTCTGGCATCTCAGATATTGCACTATATGCATTAGTTCTGAACTATCTCTTGGGTCAATAATTGGGTTGCCCGGTTCCTGTGCTTGCCTTCTTACGTTCTACATGTTCGGATAAGAAGGTAAAGGGACAACCCCTGCGATTGTAATTCGGGCTAGTCTAGTTAAGCACCTCAGGGGAGAAAGCCAAAAACTGACCGTCATAGTAAGCTAGAACTGGTCATCGATCCGACGACAAGTGTTAAACTAAGAAATCATTGGTGATTTATCCGTGTCATACACAGGGTTTGTCTTAGCACAAACCACGTGATTACTAAGGCATGCTTAGGCTCCCATGTACATCACAAAACACAGGGGGCTAGTCACCAGCTACCATCGTCAAGCTCCTATGGCTAAGTGAAAGTAATAAAGCCGAATAGTCTGATTGCCTAGTCCCTCTCACGCACTACCGCCTTCAGGCGCTGAGACGTTGGCTAAGGGTAACAGTGCGGATGCGAGACACCCTTCGTACCATTTACTTCGGGGCTGAAGATGACGACTAGTAACTTTCAGAATAATAAACAGCCGCACAGGAGTCACAATGAAAAACACCATAGTATATAAGCGAGCCGCATTATAAAGCAAAAGTTTCAGCTGACAACTCAATACAATCACTCAATGATTATATCCTTGGAACACTGGCCCTCTATTGCCCCAGCACCATTCATAACCTGTGCAAAATATAGTTCGGGGTGGCGGTGCTCCTTTCCAATAGGTAGAGGACCAGTTGCCATATCCATCAGCTTGATCTTCTGCCAATGAATCGCGGTCTTCGCGAAAGCCAGCCTCGCCCCTTCAAGGCACACATAACGCTTCACGGCATCAATCTACGGTGATGTGTCATGTAGCTTCTGCACCAAGCCAAAGTAGCTATCCAGAATAGGCTTAGTGGGCCAGAATCAGACACAAAGGTCCTTCAAGGCTGGCTCGGCCATCCAATGTAGCTCCATCAGCAGCTTCACTTGGTTGCTGAGGAGCGGAGGGTGTTCGGGTGCCTGGAACTACGACCATAAAAGACATCGTTCAGAGTCCTCCTATAACATCCCAAATTTTCAATTTGGAATGTTATACATTAGATCATCATTGCATATCATATTTTATTGCATTTTGGCTTGATCCTAGAAATTCTACGCAACTCAAGGACCCACAGAGAGAGTTGGGGATTTCGTTATTTTCACATTTGAGTTTTCACAAATTTTGAAAAAAGAGGATCGTTTGATTTTAATTATTTTCTCTTCGAATATTTCTTTTATGAAAATAAAAGAGAGGGGATAAAATGACTTCCCCAAAATAAAGAAATGTTGGAGATTAAATATTAAAATCCAATAAGAATTTTATTCGGAGTTTTATCACTATTTTATTTGAATTAGGAAAAATATGGGTTTTTCAAAATTGCATTAGAGGCCCAAATAAATGTTCACTTTGTCCGCTATATTTTTAGAGGATGGGAAAATTTTATTTCGGTATTTTTGGAGTCCGTTTAGTATTTCTTTTCTTTGTTTTTCTATGAGCGGAATTATGTAAAAAAAAGTCAACCGCCTTACCGGGCCGTGTCTGCCCGGGACTCTGACCCGGCCGGCCTTTATAAGCCGAAGACCCGACCCGGCTGAAACCCTAGCCAGCCGCTGCCAACCGCCTCGCCGCCCCGCAGCTCCGCCGTCGCCCGTAGCGCCATTGCAGCCCGTTCCGTCACCCGCCGCCGGATCCCCTCGCCACCGCCGCCGCCCAGTCCGCCGGAGCCGCTGCCGCCGTCGATTTTTGTTAGAAAACCGTACGTTTTTTTAGAAACCCTCGTTTATTTTTTTAGATCGGTTTTTATTTTTTCTGGTTTAGTTATTTAGCAAACGCCCGTTTGTACATTCGTTTTAACGAACGGTTTTCACCCGTTAGCCATAGACAGCAAACGTTCGTTCGTTAGCCTGTTCGTCAATTTTTCTTTTTCCAGGGTTTTCCGTGATTTCTGTCCTCATTTTCGTTTTAGTTTATCTTTCCGCTTGTTTTTTGGAATCAGGCGATTCAAGCGCCTAGATCTTCGTCTCGAAGCCCTCTTTCTATTTAACCAACTTGAACAAGATTTTTGTACGGTAAAATTTGACTTAAGTCCAGATTAGTAAATGGATCTTGTTTCTTTCGTAGTTTGAGTTTTGTTGCTTCGTTTGATTTGATTCTTTTTGCAAACCAGAGTTCTTAAATTGAACTTTCTGGTTAGATCTCTTATTTGAGGTTTACCTGTGCTTCTAGTTGAGTGCTTATTGTATGTTTGTTAGTTTGCGATAGAGTACGTGGAGTGCGAAGCATGCTACTACGAGTCTCTAGGTTACATGATCATCAGCAAGGCAAGTAACACTTTGATAATACCTCTTTACTACCCAGTTTTATTGCGTTAGATCACTCCTCAAACAATTGCATGGTTAGGATCTGGTTAACATGTGCGTTCTGGGAAGTAGATGATGAGGTAGAACCTATTGCCCTATTTATTATCAAACCTTTCGGAGTTACTTCTACGTTACTTATATTGCTATGCTATGCTCATAGATGTGGTCTGTTCGAGTGATTCATGACAGATGTGAGAGTTATTATTAATGGTTAACTTAAGGTGGCTACTTTAATACACATCTGGGTGGATTGCTTGAGGCACCCTGGAGTACCCAGTGGTTGTCAGGGCACCTGGAGAATCCAGTGTTGTCCTAGGATATCCCGGAGTACCCGTGTGATCATCCTACGGTCCGCCACCCAGGCTCCAAGGGATCATAATATTATTCATGCTAGAAACTTCCGTGTGTCGCCACAAGCTAATATCGGCTCTAGCATAGTTGAGTAAGTTGCAAGACCTCTTTTAGTGGTGGGCTAGCAGATGTAGAGGAAAGTAGGTGTAACTGTCCACCCAGAGTAAAGAGTTATTGTTTCAGAAAGACTGTGTCTCGATTCTCCGACCATGGATGTATTCGAGTCTTGTGGGGAAAAGTGCGCAAACCTCTGCAGAGTGTACAAACTAATCATGGTTAGTCGTGTCCCCAGTTAGGGACATTTTGAGTATCTAGTTCTTGGATTATCATGTTGATCTCATCACTCTAAATATAATTTGATTGGGTTTAATGATGATGCTTAATTGGGATTGAGTTGGAGGAACCTTCTCAATGTTTAACGACAACCATGATAGTTAACTAAAATTTATTCCTTTGTTGTAGGGAAAAATTGGCTGTATGCAAAACTGTAACCATAGAGCTTTCCACCAGCCATATATGCATGTAGTGATAGCATTTATTCTGTTCATTACCCTATGTGTTACATTGCCAGCATATTCCATGTGTTGACCCGTTTCGGGCTGCAACGTCCATGTTGCAGACTTTTCAGATGACGAGTAAGGTGCCATAGGTCGTTGTCTTTCACTCTATGATGTCGTTGGAGTTGATGGACTCACTTTATCATCCAAGCCTTCCGCTGTTATCGGTTTTCGATGGCCTTAAGCAATATTTATTGTTATAAGTTCTCTTTTGAGATATTCGATGTAATAAGTGTGTGATTGCAACTTTGTTATAAATCCTTGAGTACTGTGCATGTCAGCATTACCAATCCAGGGTTGACACTGATGCACAGAGATCGGACTGTTTGAGGTCTGGTCGCTACAAGATGGTATCAGAGCACACACTGACTATAGGACACGACCACTAAGCTAAAGCTCTAGATCACTACTCTCTTCTCATTTCTGACTCCTCTCCCTTTTCTACTCTTTAGGATGGCAGATGCAAGGAACAAGTTCACGCAACCGGATGAAGACACTCCTTTTGGACAACACTTGAAGGAAGTTTCTAGATACCTGAACATCGGAATACCAAGCTTCACCGGGACCTACATTGCCACTTTACTAGAATAGGAGTGTTGGATGATACGAGTTCAAGTTCCAGGAAGGACGTTCATGCCAGTCACTGATCCCATAGAGTTTCCCTTTGATGCACCAACCTGGAGTCTAGGAAAGAGCATGGCAGCCCACATCAACATGGGACGCATAGGAGAAGTTTACCACAAGGATCTCAAGGATACTATTTACCAAATTTGTGGGCGCCGAGATGAGCAATGGGAGATGATCAGCACCAGGAATGATAGATCAATTGCAGCTTTCATCCAGGAGTTAAACCAGCACATTCGTCGCCAGGAGAACCAGATGTGTGCAGGCATGATAGATCTGAAGAAGGCAATGACCGGGATCACAGAGCTGGAGGAAGAACTCAAGTCTACACGTGATGGATATTAGGAGGAAATGACGATACTCATGGAGAAGAATGACGATTTGACGAGGAAGCTAGGAGTATTCATGGGAGACCCCGCGCCAGGAGGAGAAGACGATGATTCCACTTGCCCGGAGAACTACATCATCATCGACGACACCAACTTAGACCCCGACAATAGCGATGATGAATTTGATGATGAAGCTGGAGCAGATATTATGGAATCTTCCACCAATCAATTTTTCCAGTCAACCACCATATCAGTAGTAGTATTCCCCCATGTATATAGTATAGTACGAGCACTTTTGTAACGATAGTTAGACCGATGTATGCCCTCGTTTGAATTGATTGAAGTGATATGTTTGTGTTTGTTTCATGTGCATATGGGTAGTGTTTTCCTTCTATACTCATTCTATTCTGTTTTCTCATCTTTTCTAAACCCATCAGATGCCTCCGAGACGCGATAATGGATTTGCTTTCCCGCCGGAGCTCACCCAGTTGATCCAGCAACAGAATGCATTGATGCAGATACTAGTCCAGAATCAGAACCAGGGGAACAACAACAACAACCCACCACCACCACATGTTGATCACTTAGCCCGTTTTCTAAGGCTGAATTCGCCGGTGTTCTCTAGTAGCACCGAGCCGATAGTTGCAGATGATTGGCTCCGCAAGATTGGAAGGGAGTTGACCACTGCAGGATGCACAGATGCGGAGAGAGTGTGTTTTGCCACACATCAGCTTGATGGACCCGCAACATCTTGGTGGGAGAATTTCACAACCACTTACCCCATCGACACTATCGCATGGGACCAGTTTTAGTAGGCTTTCCATACTGCCCATGTTTCAGCAGGAGCTATGGCCATGAAGAAGCATGAATTTCTTAACTTGCGCCAAGGAGGACGCACAGCGGGCCAATATGTGGATGATTTTAGTAAGTTAGGACGTTATGCCCCAGATGACGTCGCTACAGATGCAGCTAAGCAGGAGAAGTTTCTAGAAGGACTAAATGATGAGCTGAGCATGCAGTTGATGGTGGCAACCTTCAACAACTACCAGGAGTTGGTAGATAGAGCTCTCATCATTGAAGGGAAGCACCAGCAGATTGACAACCACAAGAGGAAGTATGGACAAGGGAAGTACAATTCAGGAGCTCAGTAGAGGCCCCGTTTTACCCCGAACTCGGGAGGACACATTCACCATAACCATGGAGGCCATAATTCCACTGGAGGGAGTTCGCATAACTATAGTGGCCCCAAGAATGGGAATGGTAATGGAGGAAGCAACGGCCAAAACAGTTCCAACCCAGCAACGGCCTCCAAGAAGGATCTAAGTCACATTACTTGTTTCAAGTGCAGGAAGAATGGACATTACGCCACGGAGTGTTCTGAAGCAAAGAATGGAAATGGCAATGGAAGCTCTGGGAAGAAGCCCAACCCTTTCAACAGAGGAGAAGTGAACCACATTAACGTGAAGGAGGTTGAAGCCCAGCCAGATGTGGTAATAGGTAAGTTTTTGGTTAAGTCATTTACTGCAAGCATTCTTTTTGATACTGGTGCATCGCATTCATACATATCAAGGGGATTTGTGGATAAGTATAAGTGGCCCACCAAAGTTCTTAGAACACCTATGATAGTAAGCTCTCCAGGAGCGGAGCATATGGCAAGCCAAGGATGTTTTCAGATGCCATTGACCATAGGTAGGCATGTTTTCCCCTCAGACCTGATGATTTTGGAGTCGCAAGGTTTGGATGTGATTTTGGGTATGGATTGGCTATCGATGTATGGAGGGAACATCTATTGCGCCAGTAAGTCCATTATGCTCACCACCCCAGAAGGAAGGAGGATTAAGTATGTATCCCGACATGTGCCGAAGAGGACTCAAGTGAATTCCTTATTAGGAGTTGTATAGGAGGAAGTACCAGTGGTAAAGGATTTCCCTGATGTATTTCAAAAGAGTTGCCAGGCATGCCACCGGATAGAGACATCGAGTTTTTGATTGAGCTTTTGCCAGGCACAGGGCCAATATCTAAGAGACCGTACAGGATGCTCGCAGAGGATTTGGAGGAAATTAAGAAGCAGATTAAGGAGTTACTGGATAAAGGCTATATTCGACCAAGTTCTTCACCTTGGGGATCACCAGTGCTTCTAGTGGAGAATAAGGATGGATCGTTGAGGATGGTTGTTGATTATCGAGGGTTGAATGAAGTGACAATCAAGAACAAGTACCCACTACTGATGATCAATGATCTGTTTGACCAGTTGCAAGGAGCTAAAGTATTTTCCAAGATCGATATGCGATCAGGATACCACCAGCTGAAGATTCGAGAGTAGGATATACCTAAGACAACTTTTACCATGAGGTACGGGCTATATGAGTATACCGTTATGTCATTTGGTCTGACTAACGCACCTGCCTATTTTATGAACATGATGAACAAGGTGTTTATGGAGTTTCTGGATAAGTTCGTCGTGGTGTTCATTGATGACATACTATTCTACTCGAAGAATGAAGAGGAGCATAAGGAGCATTTGCATTTGGTACTTGGGAAGCTCAGAGAACATCAGTTATATGCCAACTTCAGCAAGTGTGAGTTTTGGTTGAAGGAAGTTGGATTCCTCGAACATGTTATATCCGAAGAAGGAATAGCAGTAGACCCCACCAAGGTTGTCACCGTGACAAATTGGGAAGCACCCACGTCAGTTGGGGAAATCCGGAGTTTTCTTGGACTTGCAGGATACTACCGGAGGTTCATTGAGAATTTCTCTAAGATTGCAAAGCCCATGACGGAGTTGTTGAAGAAGGACACCAAGTTCAAATGGACTGAGGAATGTGAGGCCAGTTTTCAGGAGTTGAAGAAACATTTGGTTACAGCTCCAGTGTTGATTCTTCCAGATCAACGCAAGGATTATCAAGTGTATTGTGACGCTTCTCGTCGAGGACTTGGAGCAGTGCTTATGCAGGAGGGAAGAGTTGTTTCGTATGCCTCACGACAGCTTAAACCCCATGAGTTGTATTATGCTATGCATGATTTGGAGTTAGCAGCCGTAGTGCATGCGTTGAAGATGTGGACACATTTTCTCATCGGAAACCATTGTGAGGTGTACACGGATCACAACAGTTTGAAGTATATATTCATGCAGAAGGAGTTAAATCTCAGGCAGAGGAGATGGTTGGAGCTCATCAAGGATTATGATATGAGGTTAAATTATCAGCCCGGAAAGGCTAATGTAGTAGATGATGCATTGAGTCGCAAGAGCCATGTCAATACACTCATAACGGGAGAGTTACCCAAGGAGTTAGCAGAGGATCTTCGTGAGCTATGTTTGGCAATAGTTCCGAGCGGTTATGTAGCAGCATTGGAGATTCAATCTACTTTGATGGATAAGATCAGGGAAGCGCAGAAGACCGACAAGGAGATTCCCGAGATAAAGGAAAGGATGAGAAAAGGAAAGGCTAAGGGATTTCGTGAGGATGAACCCGATACCCTATGATTTGAGGACCGCGTATATGTCCCTAATAACCCGGAGATTAGGAAATTGATTCTGCAAGAGGCCATGACTCGCCATATTCGATTCACCCAGGAAATACCAAGATGTATCTGGATTTGAAGGACAGTTTCTGGTGGATCGAAATGAAGAAGGATATTGCGGAGTATGTATGTATGTCAGAGAGTGAAGGCAGAGCATCAGAAGCCAGCTTGATTGTTACAGCCATTGCCGATACCCGAATGGAAGTGGGATAAGCTAGGCATGGATTTTATCACGGGATTACCTAGGACTCGGTCAGGCTATGATTCGATATGGGTTGTAGTCGATCATTTGATGAAGGTAGATCGTTTCATCCAAGTGAAGACCACTTACACCAGTGCTAAGTTGGCACAAATATATATGACCAGGATCGTATGTCTGCATGCAGTTCCGAGGACCATTGTATCAGATAGAGGAACCCAGTTTACCTCAAAGTTCAGGAATCAGTTGCACGAAACTTTGGGTACTAGGCTAGAGTTCAGTACGGCCTTTCATCCACAAACAGATGGACAGACCGAGAGAGTCAATCAGATTCTGGAAGACATGTTGAGAGCTTATGCGCTAGATTATGGATCTAGTTGGGACGACAATTTGCCATATGCAGAGTTCTCTTACAACAACAACTATCAAGCCAGTTTGAAGATGGCCCATTTCGAAGCTTTGTACGGAAGGAGGTGCAGGACACCGTTGTTGTGGGAACCGTCAGTTGTTTGGACCAGATTTGATTAAAGAGTCTGAAGAGAAGGTTAAGTTGATTCATGATAGACTCAAGGTAGCCCAATCCAGGCAGAAGAGCTATGCGGATTCTAAATGCAAGGAGACAATTTACAAAGTCGGAGACAGAGTGTATCTTCGTGTGTCACCACTTCGAGGAGTTAAGCATTTTGGAGTTAAGGGGAAGTTAGCACCACATTTTGTGGGACCATACAGAGTTTTGGAACGTATGGGAGAAGTTGCCTACAAGTTGAAATTGCTCGAAGGATTGTCAGGAGTTCACGATGTGTTCCACGTTTCCCAGCTGAAGAAGTGCCACGCAGAGATGGATGATATTCCTCTGAGAGATACAGTGCCACTGGAAGCGATTCAGTTGGATAGGGATTTGACCTATGAGGAGAAACCAGTCAAGATTCTTGAGTTTGCCAGTCGGGTCACATGCAGCAAGGTTATCAAGTTCTGCAAAGTTTAGTGGAGCCACCATACCGAGGATGAAGCCACCTGGGAACGAGAGGATGACCTACGGAAGGACCACCATACCTATTTTCTAGCCAACCAGAATCTCGAGGACGAGATTCATCTTAAGGGGGGTAGGTTTGTAACATCCCAAATTTTCAATTTGGGATGTTATACATTAGATCATCATTGCATATCATATTTTATTGTATTTTGGCTTGATCCTAGAAATTCTACGCAACTCAAGGACCCATGGAGAGAGTTGGGGATTTCGTTATTTTCACATTTGAGTTTTCTCAAATTTTGAAAAAAAGGATCGTTTGATTTTAATTATTTTCTCTTCGAATATTTCTTTTATGAAAATAAAAGAGAGGGGATAAAATGACTTCCCCAAAATAAAGAAATGTTGGAGCTTAAATATTAAAATCCAATAAGAATTTTATTCGGAGTTTTATCGCTATTTTATTTGAATTAGGAAAAAAATGCATTTTTCAAAATTGCATTAGAGGCCCAAATAAATGTTCACTTTGTCCGCTATATTTTTAGAGGACGGGAAAATTTTATTTCAGGATTTTTGGAGTCCGTTTAGTATTTCTTTTCTTTGTTTTTCTGCGAGCGGAAATATTTTAAAAAAAGTCAACCACCTTACCGGGCCGTGTCCACTCGGGACTCCGACCTGGTCGCCTTTATAAGCCGAAGGCCCAACCCGGCCGAAACCCTAGCCAGCCGCCGCCAGCCACCTCGCCGCCTTGCAACGCCGCCATCGCGCGTAGCGCCGCCGCCGCCCGTTCCATCGCCCGCCGCCGGATCCCCTCGCTGCTACCGCCGCCCAGCCTGCCGGAGCTGCCGCCGACCCCGCCGGACCTCACCGAGGTAGCCCGCCGCCACCGCCGGTCTTTGTTAGAAAACCATACAGTTTTTTTAGAAACCCTCGATTATTTTTTTAGATCGGTTTTTATTTTTTTTTGGTTTAGTTATTTAGCGAACGCCCGTTCGTACGTTCGTTTTAACGAACGGTTTTTACCCATTAGCTGCAGATAGCGTACGTTCGTTCGTTAGCCTGTTTGTCAGTTTTTCTTTTTCCAGGGTTTTCCGCGATTATTTTCGATCGTGATTTCTGCCCTGATTTTCGTTTTAGTTTATCTTTTCGCTTGTTTATCGGAATCAGGCGATTCAAGCGCCTAGATCTTCGTCTCAAAGCCCTCTTTCTGTTTAACCAACTTGAACAAGATTTTGGTACAGTAAAATTTGACTTAAGTCTAGATTATTAAACGGATCTTGTTTCTTTCGCATGTTGAGTTTTGTTGCTTCGTTTGATTTGATTCTTTTTGCAAACCAGAGTTCTTAAGTTGAACTTTCTGTTTAGATCTATTATTTGAGTTTTACCCGTGCTTCTAGTTGAGTGCTTATTGTATGTTTGTTTCTTTGCGATAGAGTACCCGGAGTGCGAAGCATGCTACTACGAGTCTCTAGGTTACACGGATCATCAGCAAGGCAAATAACACTTTGATCATACCTCTTTACTACCTAGTTTTATTGCATTAGATCAATCCTCAAACAATTGCATGGTTAGGATCTGGTTAACATGTGGGTTCTGGGAAGTAGATGATGAGGTAGAACATATTGCCCTGTTTATTATCAAACCTTTGGGAGTTACATTTACGTTGCTTATATTGCTATGCTATGCTCGTAGACGTGGTTTGGTTCGAGTGATTCATGACAGATGTGAGAGTTATTATTAATGGTTAACTTAAGGTGGCTACTTTAATACACATCTGGGTGGATTGCTTGGGGCACCCTGGAGTACCCAGTGGTTGTCAGGTCACCTGGAGAATCCAGTGTTGTCCTAGGATATCCCGGAGTACCCGTGTGATCATCCTAAGGTCCGCCACCCAGGCTCAAAGGGATCATAAGATTATTCATCCTAGAAACTTCCGTGTGCAACCGCAAGCTAGTATGGGCTCTAGCATAGTTGAGTAAGTTGCAAGACCTCTTTCAGTGGTGGGCTAGCAGATGTAGGGGAAAGTAGGTGTAACTGTCCACCCAGAGTAAAGAATTATTGTTTCAGAAAGACTGTGTCTCGATTCTCCGACCATGGATGTATTCGAGTCTTGTGGGGAAAAGTGTGCAAACATCTGCAGAGTGTACAAACTAATCATGGTTAGCCGTGTCCCCGGTTATGGACGTTTTGATTATCTAGTTCTTGGATTATCATGTTGATCATATCACTCTAAATATAATTTGATTGGGTTTAATGATCATGCTTAATTGGGATTTAGTTGGAGGAACCTTCTCCACCATGATAGTTAAATAAAAGTTATTCCTTTGTTGTAGGGAAAAATTGGCTTTATGCAAAACTGTAACCATAGAGCTTTCCACCAGCCATATATGCATGTAGTGATAGCATTTATTATGTTCATTACCCTATGTGTTACATTGCCAGCATATTCCATGTGTTGACCCTTTTCGGGCTGCAATGTTCATGTTGCAGACTTTTCAGATGACGAGTAAGGTGCCATAGGTCGTTGTCTTTCACTCAGTCATGTCGTTGGAGTTGATGGACTCGCTTTATCTTCCAAGCCTCCCGTTGTTATCGGTTTTAGTTGGCCTTAAGCCATATTTATTGTAATAAGTTCTCTTTTGAGACATTCGATGTAATAAGTGTGTGATTGCTACTCTGTTATAAATCCTCGAGCACTGTGTGTGTCAGCATTACCGATCCAGGGATGACACTGATGCATAGAGATCAGACTATTTGAGGTCTGGTCGCTACACCTCCCGCGTAGCATAGTGCTCTTCCGCAGTAGTCGCACTCTTCCAGGGCCATGTCAACAAGGCGAACCTGTTGCGTCCAAAAACACTCTGCAGTAAGTACTTCTTACCATCTGCGATTTGTCCCACTTGGCGGAGCTCCTCCCAGACACCTCGTACCTCCGTCCTGGCCTCCTGGAGCTCTTTGTCTGCCTTGGATAGCTTCGAGGACTGCTCTTTTTGCTTTTTCTCAAGGGCCTCACACTTTCTGGCAGCATCCTTGAGATCCACCTACGCTTCGTCCACTCAAGCCTCGTGCTTGTCTCCGGTGGTCTTCCCCTTCTCAAGTTCGACAGCCGCCTTTTCGGCAGCCGCTTTCTTCTTCGCCGCCTTAGCCTCGGCCTTCTTCAGCACCGCCTTCAGGCCCTCAACCTCCGCGGTGGCATCTGCACGTACCAAACACCATACGCTCAACATACAGTCCGGACTAAAAGTATCCAACAGTGTCAACTATGTACTTCAACAAGAGGTTACCTTGTGCCTCATCAAGCCGCTTGTTGACAAGTTCAATATCTTCATCAAAGCTTTTAAGCTTCTGATCCATCTCTTGCAGGGCATCGCCATTAGCAGCCGCAGCCAAGGATGATGCCTGCAATATCAAATCAATCACGACACTTTAAAAGCTGGCCTACGAATATTTGACCCTCTGCAAGGTTTTTTGCAAACCTCACAGAGTCTTGGGGGTTGTTATATATATACGGTCTTCTCGGACTTTAACTAAAAAAGTAAAGACCGTTTTCTCGGGAAAGGTACATTACTTGACTCACCTCAAAGCCTGTTAGAAGGCCTTGGACGGCGTCGTTCAATCCAGATTGGACGGATCAAACACCCCGTAGAATCGCACCCATGAGGGTGCGGTACCCGTCGACGATGACGGAGTTGTTTACCAGCTCCTCTAGCATATCCGGCCAGCCCGTCATCGCCTGGTTGGTGGCGTCCGGTGCGGTGATACGTCTCCAACGTATCTATAATTTTTTATTGTTCCATGCTATTATGTTATCTGTTTTGGATGTTTTATATGCATTAATATGCTATTTAATATTATTTTTGGGACTAACCTATTAACCTAGAGCCCAGTGCCAGTTTCTGTTTTTTTGCCTGTTTTTGAGTTTCGCAGAAAAGGAACACCAAACGGAGTCCAAACAGAATAAAACTTTCACGATGATCTTTCTTGGACCAGAAGCAAACCAAGAGACTTGGATATGAAGTCGGAGGAGCCTCGAGGCGGCCACAAGGGTGGAGGGTGCGCCCCTGTCTTGTGGCCCCTCGTGGGTCTCCTGACATAATTCTTTCACCCATATATACTCTTATACCCGAAAACCATCAGGGAGAGCCACGAAAACACTTTTACACCGCCGCAACCTTCTGTACCCATGAGATCCCCTCTAGGGACCTTTTCCAGCGTCCTGCCGGAGGGGAATTCGATCACGGAGGGCTTCTACATCAACACCATTGCCCTTTCGATGACGCATGAGTAGTTTACCACAGACCTACGGGTCCATAGCTAGTAGCTAGATGGCTTCTTATCTCTCTTTGATTCTCAATACCATGTTCTCCTTGATGTTCTTGGAGATCTATTAGATGTAATACTCTTGTGATGTGTTTGCTGAGATCCGATGAATTGTGGATTTATGATCAAATTATCTATGAATGTTATTTGAATCTTCTCTGAATTCTTATATGCATGATTTTATATCTTTGCAAGTCTCTTCAAATTATCGGTTTAGTTTGGCCTACTAGATTGGTTTTTCTTGCAATGGCAGAAGAGCTTAGCTTTGGGTTCAATCTTGCGGTGTCCTTTCCCACTAACAGTAGGGGCAGCAAGGCATGTATTTTATTGTTGCCATCATGGATAAAAAGATGGGGTTTTCATCATATTGCTTGTGTTAATTCCTCTACATCATGTCATCTTACTTAATGTGTTACTCCGTTCTTTATGAACTTAATACTCTAGATGCATGTTGGATAGCGGTCGATGTGTGGTGTAATAGTAGTAGATGCAGGCAGGATTCGGTCTACTTGACATGGACGTGATGCCTATGTTCATGATCATTGCCTTAGATATCGTCATAATTATTCACTCTTCTATCAATTGCTCGGCAGTAATTTGTTCACCCACCATATTATTTGCTATCTTGAGAGAAGCCACTAGTGAAACCTATGGACCCCGAGTCTATTTTCAATCATATAAGTTTCTGACCTACTATTTTGCAATCTTTTACTTTACGATCTATAAACCAAAAATATTTACCTTACCATTTATCTATCTCTATCAGGTCTCACCTTTGCAAGTAATCGTGAAGGGATTGCAACCCCTTTATAGCGTTGGGAGCAAGTTTGTTTGATTGTTTGTGCAGGTATTGGTGACTTGTGCATTGTCTCCTACTGGATTGATACCTTGGTCCTCAAACTGAGGGAAATACTTACTCTACTTTGCTGCATCACCCTTTCCTCTTCAAGGGAAAAACCAACACAAACTCAAGAGGTGGCAGGAAGAATTTCTAGGGTCGTTGCCGGGGAGATCTACGCCAAGTCAAGACATACCAAGTACCCATCATAAACTCTCATCTCTTGCATTACATTATTCGTCATTCGCCTCTCGTTTTCCTCTCCCCCACTTCTAAAATGATTTTCTAAAAGATTTGCCTTTTCTTCGACCCTCTTTCGTTCGTCTTCTTCGCTTGCTTTTTGTGTACTTGTGTGTTGGATTGCTTGCTTTGTCACGATGGCTCAAGATAATACCAAATTGTTTGATTTTCCAACACCAATAACAATGATTTTACTAGTACTCCAATTTCTCCAGCTACTAATGTGGAATCTTGTGAAATTAATGCCGCTTTGCTGAATCTTAGTATTAAAGATCAATTCTCTGGCCTTCCTAGTGAAGATGTCGCATCCCATCTAATTTTTTTTGTTGATTTGTGTGATATGCAAAAGAAGAAAGATGTGAACAATGATATTATTAAATTGAAGCTATTTCGTTTTCACTTAGAGATCGTGCTAAAACTTGGTTTTCATCTTTGCCTAAAAATAGTGTTGATTCGTGGATCAAGTGTAAATATGCTTTCATCTCTAAATATTTTCCTCCCGCTAAGATCATCTCCCTTGGGAATGATATTATGAATTTTAAGCAACTTTATCATGAGCATGTTGCGCAATCTTGGGAGAGGATGAAATTGATGATAAGAATTGCCCTACTCATGGTTTGAACTTGTGGATGATTATACAAAAAAATTATGTCGGATTGAATTTTGCTTCTAGAAATCTTTTAGATTCGCCCACGGGAGGTACTTTTATGGAAAACACTTTAGGATAAGCTACTAAACTCCTAGATAATATTATGGCTAATTATTCTCAATGGCACACCAACAGATCCACTAGTAAAAAAGTGCATGCAATTGAAGAGATTAATGTTTTGAGTGGAAAGATGGATGAACATATGAAATTATTTGATAGTAAGAGTGCTTCTTTTGATCCTAATGATATGCCTTTGTCCATGCTGCTTGAGAATAATAATGAATCTATGGATGTGAATTTTGTTGGTAGGAACAATTTTGGTAATAACGTGTATAGAGGTAATTTTAATCCTAGGCCGTTTCCTAGTAATTCCTCTAATAATTATGGTAATTCCTACAACAATTATTATGGAAATTTTAAAAGGATTCCCTCTGATTTTGAGATTAGTGTTAAAGAATTTATGAGTTCGCAAAAGAATTTCAATGCTTTTGATTGAAGAAAAATTTCTCAAGATTGATGATTTGGCTAGGAACGTGGATATAATTTCTCTTGATGTTGATTCTTTCAAACTTAGATCTATTCCACCTAAGCATGATATTAATGAGTCTCTAAAAGCCATGGGAATTTCCATTCATGAGTGCAAAGAAAGAACCGCTAAGATGCATGCTAAACGAGATTTGTTTGAAAAAGCATGTTCTTCTAATTTTCATGAAAATACTGATGAAGATCTAAAAGTGATTGATGTGACTCCTATTGAATCTTTGTTTTCCAATATAAATCTTGATAAAGTTGGTATTGGAGATTAGTCAACTTTAGTCAAAAGGCGTCCCAACGATTCGGAGTTTTTAGATCTAGATGATAAATTTGATAAAAGTGGGATTGGAGAGGTCAAGACTTTAAGTAGCAATGAACCCACTCTTTTGGATTTCAAGGAATTTAATTATGATAATTGTTCTTTAATAGATTGTATTTCCTTGTTGCAATCCATGTTGAATTCTCCTCATGCTTATAATCAAAACAAAGCTTTTACTAAACATATCGTTGATGCCATGATGCAATCTTTTGAAGAAAAAACTTGAGTTGGAAGTTTCTATCCCTAGAAAACTTTATGATGAATGGGAACCTACTATTAAGATTAAGATTAAAGATTATGAGTGCCATGCTTTGTGTGATTTGGGTGCTAGCGTTTCCATGATTCCAAAAACTTTATGTGATGTGTTAGGTTTCCATGAGTTTGATGATTGTTCTTTAAATTTTCATCTTGCGGATTCCACTATTAAGAAACCTATGCGAGGATTAATGATGTTCTTATTGTTGCAAATAGGAATTATGTCGCAGATTTCATTGTTCTTGATATAGATTGCAATCCTACATGTACTATTATTCTTGGTAGACCTTTCCTTAGAATGATTGGTGCAATTATTGATATGAAAGAAGGAAACATTAGATTCCAATTTCCGTTAAGGAAGGGCATAGAACACTTTCCTAGAAAGAAAATCAAATTGCCATATGAATCTATTATGAGACCCACTTATGGATTGCATACCAAAGATGGCAATACCTAGATCTATTCGTGTTTTATGCCTAGTTAAGGGCGTTAAACAATAGCGCTTGTTGGGAGGCAACCCAATTTTATTTTTGTTTTTGCTTTTTGTTCCTGTTTGGCACTGTTCAATAAATCTTCCGATTTAGCGATTTATTGTCTGATTTATCACTACTCATGGGGTGACCAGTAAGATTATGCCTTATCTTCACTGTTTAACATTTGGGCTGATTTGTCACTCTCACAAGCAATTTATCAAGAATCTACCGATAAATCAGGCATATTCCTAACATTATGATTGCAAAAACTATGTTTATTTGTGTTTTGTGGACCATGTTTTGCAATATGTACTATTGTCCTATTTTGTTGTCACTATAAGAAGATTCAAAGGCTAGGAATCAAGGTAACAGTTCTGTCCAATATTGTTTTGGTGTTGAATATAACATATTTTAGTGCTGGGAACCTATGATTTGCTAAAAATGGTCGGTTAATAGTCGACCGATAAAATTGATTAGTCAGCCGATTTCCGTTTAATCTCTAATCCCCAGCTGGCCGAGACGCTAACAATAAGTGATTTCGTCAACATTGTTGTTTCGTAATAAATAATTCATCTAGCCTCTGGTTAGATGCGGTTTTGTGTTTTAATTAGTGTTTGTGCCAAGTTAAACCTTTAGGATAGCATACAGTGATAGTTGTATTGATTCAGCTAAAAACAGGAACTTCTGCACCCACTAAATGATTTCCAGGTTTTTTATTGAAATGAGCTTTTGGTCTTATTCTTTTTTCTCTGGATTGGTGCACAAATTGCTCAGGTTGTCCTAATTTTCAGAATTTTTGGAGTTACAGAAGTATTCGAGAGTTACAAATTGCTACACACTGTTCTGTTATTGACAGATTTTGTTTTCTATGTGTTGTTTGCTTATTTTGATGAATCTATGGATAGTATCGGGGGGTATGAACCATGGAAAAGTTGGAATACAGTAGGTATTACACCAATATAAATAAAGAATGAGTTTGCAACAGTACCTTAAAGTGGTGATTTATTTTCTTATACTAATGGAGCTTATGAGATTTTCTGTTGAGTTTTGTGTTGTGAAGTTTTCAAGTTTTCGGTAAGGATTTGATGGACTATGGAATAAGGAGTGGCAATAGCCTAATCTTGGGGATGGTCAAGGCACACCAAGGTAATATTCAAGGACAAACAAGAGCCTAAGCTTGGGGATGCCCCGGAAGGCATACCCTCTTTCATCTTCATCTACCGGTAACTTTACTTGAGGCTATATTTTTATTCACCACATGATATGTGTTTTGCTTGGAGCGTCTTGTATTATTTGAGTCTTTGCTTTTTAGTTTGCCACAATCATCCTTGCTGTACACACCTTTTGAGAGAGACACGCATGAATCGTGATTTATTAGAATACTCTATGTGCTTCACTTATATCTTTTGAGCTAGGCAATTTTGCTCTAGTGCTTCACTTATATCTTTTTAGAGCACGACGGTGGCTTTACTTTATAGAAATTGATTAACTCTAATGCTTCACTTATATTATTTTGAGAGTCTTTAGTACAACATGGTAATTTGCTTTGGTTATAAATTCAGTCCTAATATGATAGGCATCCAAGAAGAATATAATAAAAACTTTCATATAAAGTGCATCGAATACTATGAGAAGTTTGATTCTTCATGATTGTTTTGAGATATGAAGATGGTGATATTAGAGTCATGCTAGTGAGTAGTTGTGAATTTGAGAGATACTTGTGTTAAAAGTTTGTGATTCCCGTAGCATGCACGTATGGTGAACCGTTATGTGATGAAGTCGGAGCATGATTTATTTTTTGATTGTTTTCCTTATGAGTGGCAGTCGAGGATGAGCGATGGTCTTTTCCTACCAATCTATACCCCTAGCAGTATGCGCGTAGTATTTCGTCTCGATAACTAATAGATTTTTGCAATAAGTATGTGAGTTCTTTATGACTAATGTTGAGTCCATGGATTATACGCACTCTCACCCTTCCACCATTGCTAGCGTATCTTGTGTCGCGCAACTTTCACCGGTACCATACACCCACCATATACCTTCCTCAGAATAGCCACCATACCTACCTACTATGGCATTTCCATAGCCATTCTAAGATATATTGCCATGCAACTTTCCATCGTTCCATTTATTATGACACGCTTCATCATTGTCATATTGCTTTGCATGATCATGTAGTTGACATTGTATTTGTGGCAAAGCCACCTTTCATAATTCTTTCATACATGCCACTCTTGATTCATTGCACATCCTGGTACACCGCCGGAGGCATTCATATAGAGTCATATTTTGTTCAAAATATCGAGTTGTAATTCTTGAGTTGTAAGTAAATAAAAGTGTGATGATCTTCATTATTAGAGCATTGTCCCATGTGAGGAAAGGATGATGGAGGCTATGATTTCCCCATAAGTCAGGATGAGACTCCGGACAAAAAAAGGAAAAAAGAGGCCAAAAAATGAGAAAGGCCCAAAAAAGGGAAAAGGAAAAAATGAGAGAAAAAGAGAGAAGGGGCAATGTTACTATCCTTTTTCCACACTTGTGCTTCAAAGCAGCACCATGATCTTCATGATAGAGTCTCCTATGCATCACTTTCATATACTAGTGAGAATTTTTCATAAGAGAACTTGGCTTGTATATTCTAATGATGGGCTTCCTCAAATTTCCCTAGGTCTTCGTGAGCAAGCGAGTTGGATGCACACCCACTTAGTTTCTTTTTGAGCTTTCATACACTTATAGCTCTAGTGCATCCGTTGCATGGCTATCCCTACTCACTCACATTGATATCTATTGATGAGCATCTCCATAGCCCATTGATACGCCTAGTTGATGTGAGACTATCTCCCTCTTTTTATTTTCTCCACAACCACCATATTCTCTTCCACCATAGTGCTATATCCATGGCTCACGCTCATGTATTGCGTGAAAGTTGAAAATGTTTGAGAACATCAAAAGTATGAAACAATTGTTGGCTTGTCATCGAGGTTGTGCATGATGTAAATATTTTGTGCGATGAAGATGGAGCATAGCCAGACTATATGATTTTGTAGGGATAGCTTCCTTTGGCCATGTTATTTTGAGGAGACAAGATTGCTTTATTAGTATGCTTGAAGTATTATTGTTTTTATGTCAATATTAAACTTTTGTTTTGAATCTTACAGATCTGAACATTTAGGCCACAATAAAGAAGATTACCTTGATAAATATGTTAGGTAGCATTCCACATCAAAAATTCTATTTTTATCATTTACCTACTCGAGGACGAGCAGCAATTTAAGCTTGGGGATGCTTGATACGTCTCCAACGTATCTATAATTTTTGATTGTTACATGTTATTATATTATCTATTTTGGATGTTTTATATGCATTAATATGCTTTTTATATTATTTTTGGGACTAACCTATTAACCTAGAGCCGAGTGCCAGTTTCTGCTTTTTTTGCCTGTTTTTGAGTTTCGCACAAAAGGAATACCAAACGTAGTCCAAATGGAATAAAACTTTCACGATGATCTTTCTTGGACCAGAAGCAAACCAGGAGACTTGGAGATTAAGTCGGAGGAGCCTCGAGGCAGACATAAGGGTGGAGGGCGCGCCCAGGGGGTAGGGTGCTCCCCCTGTCTTGTGGGCCCCTCGTGGGTCTCCTGACCTAATTCTTTTACCCATATATACTCTTATACGCCAAAACCATCAGGGGGAGCCACAAAAACACTTTTCCACCGCTGCAACCTTCTGTACCCATGAGATCCCATCTAGGGACCTTTTCCCGCGTCCTGCCGGAGGGGGATTCGATCACGGTGAGTTTCTACATCAACACCATTGCCCTTCCGATGAAGCGTGAGTAGTTTACCATAGACCTATGGGTCCATAGCTAGTATCTAGATGGCTTCTTCTCTCTCTTTGATTCTCAATACCATGTTCTCCTCAATGTTCTTGGAGATCTATTCGATGTAATACTCTTTTGCGGTGTGTTTGCCTGTATCCGATGAATTGTGGATTTATGATCAGATTATCTATGAATATTATTAGAATCTTCTCTGAATTCTTATATGCATGATTTGATATCTTTGCAAGTCTCTTTGAATTATCGGTTTGGTTTGGCCTGCTAGATTGGTTTTTCTTGAAATGGGAGAAGTGCTTAGCTTTGGGTTCAATCTTGCGGTGTCCTTTCCAAGTGACAATAGGGGCAGCAAGGCACGTATTGTATTGTTGCAATCGAGGATAAAAAGATGGGGTTTCCATTGTTGGGGAACGTAGTAATTCAAAAAAATTCCTACGATCATGCAAAATCTATATAGGAGATGCATAGCAACGAGACAGGAGAGTGTGTCCATGTAACCTCGTAGATCAAAAGTGGAAGCATTTAGTAACGCGGTTGATGTAGTTGAACGTCTTCACGATCCAACCGATCCAAGTACCGAATGTACGTCACCTCCGTGTTTAGCACACGTTCAGCATGATGACGTCCCTCGAGCTCTTGATCCAGTTGAGGACGAGGGAGAAATCCGCCAGCATGATGGCGTGGCGATGGTGTTGATGCTGTTACCTGCGCAAGGCTTCGCCTAAGCACTATGACGATATGACCGAGGTGTTGAACTGTGGAGGGGGGCACCGCACACGGCTAAGAGATTGTCTATTGTGCTTTGGGGTGCCCCCTGCCCCCGTATATAAAGGAGGGAGGAGGAGGAGGTCGGCCAAGGAGGGGCGCGCCTATAGGGGAGTCCAACTAGGATTCCCAATCCTAGTTGGAGTCCCCTTCCTTTTCCAAGAGGGGGAGAGAGGGAAAGAGGTGGAGGAGATAGAGGAAAGGGGGGGCGCCCACTCCCCTAGTCCAATTTGGTTTGGGCTGGGGGGCTCGCGTCTCCTCCTGGCCGCTGCCTCCTCTCTTCCACTAAGGCCCATGAAGGGCCATTAATCCCCCGGGGGGTTCTGGTAACCTCCCGGTACTCCGAAAAACGCTGGAACCTTTCTGAAACCTTTCCGGTGTCCGAACATAACCTTCCAGTATATCAATCTTTATGTCTCGACCATTTCTAGACTCCTCGTCACATCCGTGATCTCATCCGAGACTCTGAATAAACTTCGGTTATCAAAAACACATAACTCATAGTATAAATCATCATCGAACGTTAAGCGTGCGGACCCTACAGGTTCGAGAACTATGTATATAGGATCAAGACACATCTCCGATCAATAACCAATAGCGAAACCTGGATGCTCATATTGGCTCCTACATATTCGACGAAGATCTTTATCGCTCAAACCGCATAACAACATACATTGTTCCCTTTGTCATCGGTATGTTACTTGCCCGAGATTCGATCGTCGGTATCATCATACCTAGTTCAATCTCATTACTGGAAAGTCTCTTTACTCGTTCCATAATTCTTCATCCCGTAACTAACTCATTAGTCACATTGCTTGCGAGGCTTATAGTGATGAGCATTACCGAGAGGGCCCAGAGATACCTCTTCGATACATGGAGTGACAAATCCTAATCTCAATCTATGCCAACCCAACAAACACCTTCGGAGACACCTGTAGAGCATCTTTATAATCACCCAGTTATGTTGTGACGTTTGATAGCACACAAGGTGTTCCTCCGGTATTCGGGAGTTGCATAATCTCATAGTCTGAGGAACATGTATAAGTCATGAAGAAAGCAGTAGGAATGAAACTGTAACGATCATAATGCTAAGCTAACAGATGGGTCTTGTCCATCACATCATTCTCTAATGATGTGATCTCGTTCATCAAATGACAACACATGTCTATGATCAGGAAACATAACCATCTCTGATTAACAAGCTAGTCAAGTAGAGGCATACTAGGGACACTTTATTTTGTCTATGTATTCACACATGTACTAAGTTTCTGATTAATACAATTCTAGCATGAATAATAAACATTTATCATGATATAAGGAAATATAAATAACAACTTTATTATTACCTCTAGGGCATATTTCCTTCAGTCTCCCACTTGCACTAGAGTCAATAATCTAGTTCACATCGCCATGTGATTTAACACCAATAGTTCACATCTGTATGTGATTAACACCCGTAGTTCACATCACCATGTGACCAACAACCAAAGGGGTTACTAGAGTCAATAATCTTGTTCACATCTCTATGTGATTAACACCCAAAGGGTACTAAGGTGTGATCATGTTTTGCTTGTGAGAGAAGTTTAGTCAACGGGTCTGCTAAATTCAGGGTTGTATGTATTTTACAAATTTTCTATGTCTACAATGCTCTGCATGGAGCTACTCTAGCTAATTGCTCCAACTTTCAATATTTATCCAGATTGAGACTCAGAGTCATCTGGATTGGTGTAAAGTTTACATTGATGTAACTCTATACGACGAACTCTTTATCACCTCCATAACCGAGAAATACTTCCTTAGTCCTCTTAAGTAACTAAGGATAACTTTGACCGCTATACAGTGATCCACTCCTGGATCACTATCGTACCCCCTTGCCAAACTCATAGCAAGGCACACAACTGGTCTGGTACATAGCATGGAATACTTTATAGAACCTATGACTAAGGCATAGGGAATGACTTTCATTCTCTTTCTATCTTCTGCTGTGGTCGGGCTTTGAGTCTTACTCAACTTTACACTATGTAATACAGGCAAGAACTCCTTCTTTCACTGATCCATTTTGAACTCTTTCAAAATCTTGTCAAGGTATGTACTCATTGAAAAATCTTATCAAGCGTCTTGATCTATCTCTATAGATCTTGATGCCCAATATGTAAGCAGCTTCACCGAGGTCTTTCTTTGAAAATCTCATTTAAAATTCTCCTTTATGCTTTCTAGAAAATTCTACATCATTTACGATCAACAATATGTCATTCACATATATTTATTAGAAAGGTTGTAGTGCTCCCACCCACTTTCTTGTAAATACAGGCTTCACCTATATAAAACTATATGCTTTGATCAACTCATCAAAGCGTATATTCCAACTCCGAGATGCTTGCACTAGTCCACAGATGGATCGCTGGAGGTCGCACACTTTATTAGCACCTTTAGGATTTGACAAAACCTTCTGGTTGCATCATATACAACTCTCCTTAGAGATATCCTTTTGAGGAATGCAGATTTGACATCCATTTGCCAGATTTCATAAAATATGGCAATTGCTCACATGATTCTGATGGACTTAAGCATCGCTACGGTTGAGAAAATCTCATTGTAGTTGTCACGCCCAATATGCGACCCTATCCAAAAGGAACTCGAAGGTCCCACCAAGGATAGACCCGCATATTGAAACGCTTTTGCAAGGTGGATATCATTACATCAACATTACATAATAGATGGGGATACATACAAGAGGCATAGAATGCCACACGAATACAACATCATCTTACATAAGAGCACCATCCGACTACGGATGAAACACAAACAGACACTCAAACGACATCCACCCTGCTAACCCAGGCTGCTGACCTAGAACCTATCCCCTGATCGAAGAAGAAGCAGAAGAAGAACTCCAAGGCAAGCAAACATCGCTCTCGCATCATGATCATCGCATAAACCTGTACCTGTACCTGTTGTTGTAGTAATCTGTGAGCCACGAGGACTCAGCAATCCCATTACCATGGGTATCAAGACTAGCAAAGCTTAAAGGAAAGGAAGGGGTAAAGTGGTGAGGTTGCAGCAGCGACTAAGCATATATGGTGGCTAACATACGCAAATAAGAGCAAGAAGAGAGCAAGCGGAACGGTCGTGAAACTAGCAATGATCAAGAAGTGATCCTGAACTCCTACTTACGTCAAGCATAACCCAGAAACCGTGTTCACTTCCCGGACTCCGCCGAAAAGACACCATCACGGCTACACACGCGGTTGATGCGTTTTAATTTGGATCTGGTGTCAAGTTATCTACAAAAGGAAATTAACAAATTCCAATCTGCCGCATAACCGCGGGCACGGCTTTCAAAAGATTATACCCTGCAAGGGTGTCCCAACTTAGCCCATGATAAGCTCTCGCGATCAATGAAGGATATACCTTCTCCCAGGAAGACCTGATCAGACTCAGAATCCCGGTTTACAAGACATTTCGACAATGGTAAAACAAGACCAACAAGACCGCCCGATGCGCCGACAATCCCGATAGGAGCTGCACATATCTCGTTCTCAGGGCAACACCGGATGAACACTACGTACAACTAAAACCAGACCTCGAGTTTCCCCGAGGTGGCGCTGCAAGTGGCTCTGGTTCAGACCAACACTTAGACAAGAATTGGCCCGGGGGGGGGGGGGGGGCTAAAATAAAGATGACCCTCGGGTTGGCCGACCCAAGGGAAGGGTATAGGTGGTGGTGAGGCAAATGGTAAAACCAAGGTTGGGCCTGGCTGGAGGAGTTTTATTCAAAGAGAACTGTCAAGGGGGTCCCATAAATCACCCAACCGCGTAAGGAACGCAAAATCCGGGAACATAACACCGGTATGACGGAAACTAGGGCGGCAAGAGTGGAACAAAACACCAGGCATAAGGCCGAGCCTTCCACCCTTTACCAAGTATATAGATGCATTAATTAAATAAGAGATACTGTGATATCCCAACATAATCCTGTCCACCATGGAGCAATCTTCAACTTCACCTGCAACTAACAACACTATAAGAGGGGCTGAGCAAAGCGGTAACATAGTCAAGCAACGGTTTGCTAGGAAGGGTGAAAAGGTTAGAGGCTGACATGGCAAATTGGGAGGCTTGAAGGACAAGTGATAGGTAGCGCAGCAAAGTGATAGAACGAAGCAACTAGCATAGCAATGATAGTAGTGAGATCCAAGGTGACGGTCATCTTGCCTGAAGTCCCGCTAGGAAGAAGAACGAGTCCATGAAGAAGACGAACGGGAGTAGTCGAATGAATCCTCACAATCGCAACATTACCGGAACTAAGAAGCAACACCGGAAAGAAACAAACAACATGGTAAATGCAAAAGCATAAACATGGCATGATGCACAAACAAGTATGACGCATGTCCGGTTTAAAAGTATGACAAAGCATGGCAAAGTGCACAAACAATACTACAAATTAAGTGGAGCTCAATATGCAACGAGTTGCATATTGACGAAACACCACACTTAAGTTATTTAGTTCGCTCTTGTTTATGTACCCAACAATATTAAATGTTATTAAACATGGCAAGGGGTGAAGCATAAGAAAACTACCTTTCTAGGCAAGTTTAAATGAGGCCGGAACAATCAAACAACAATTCCGGAAAATCCTCATGTGCATATTTTAGATTTGGTACTGTTCTGCCCTAAAACATATTTTAATATTGTTAAACTATAAAACAAAGTGTACCAAGTTAAACTAGGAATTTTTCCACCCCATTTACATATAAAGAATGTTTAAAACCGCGCTACAGTTATTTAGTTATGAAATAAATCATTTTAACATGCTATTTATACAAAATAATAGCAAAAAGCAAGTTAAGCATGTTTAACATGGATGGAAGTTGCACATTGTTAAAGAACATGAAAAACTGAGCAAGATGCATATATGACATGTTTCATTTGGATGGATGGATATTTAGTTATGAGCATTTTAAAATGATGGCATTTCGGTAAAAATGAATGCACTGAAAAAATGCTAAAATACACAGAGTGGGGAAAAAATATGCACGGGCCTGAAGCATCACAATGCAGCGGCCCAGATGAGGATTCGGCCCATGTGGTTGTGAGAGTGTGCAAAATAACAGAAAAACATAGCAAAATATGGGGCCGGCTGGGACTCGAACCCCAGACACGTCGAACGAATAGTGGCCGCGCTAGCCACTGGGCTAGCTGTGTGTTTGTGATCAATGGGAAGTCGACAAGAACTTAAACCATCCTCGCATCGCGACCAGGACCAAAACTGAAGCATGCGCACGGGGACTCGCCGGCGACGGGAGCCAACAGCAACAGCTGCGGTGGTCACAGAGGACCGGCGGGGTGCGAAAACTGACGAGGGTTTAGCTACATGATGCGCGCGTACCGTGGCTCGACCTCGAGCTCCCGCTCGACTCGGGCATGGCATTGGCGGGCGACGAACAGCAGCTTGGCGGCCATGGTTGAGAAGCAGGGTAAGCAGCGGGCTGCGGGGCGCTGCTCTGCCGTGTGCGTGCTGAGCACGAGTTGCAGGTCAAAAACTGGTGTGTGGGCATGCATGCGAAAGAAACAGAGGAGCAGAGCAACCTCGTCGGTGACCAAAGTGATGGCGGAGGCCTTGCCGGAATTTCCTCCCGACGTGCTCGAGATGCAAGGGGTGTGTGGTGCGGACAGAAGTGGTGCAGTGAGGTGAACCAGAGCGGGGGCGAAGCGCGAGCAACAACGACGTCTACTGCAACTTCACACAAAATTCAGAGATCGCCGGAGCATCGAGATCGTGGCGAAGACATGGATCGGGCGAGTGCTATGGGGTTCTACAGGCCATGGAAAGAAATGGAGAGGGAGGTGCGTTACCCAGCTCACCCTAGGACACGACGAGATCGACGGAGACGAGCCGGAGGCGTCGCGGACGAGCTCTGAAACCTGGGCGCTCGCTGTCAACGGAAGAAGGAGGGAGCAGAGGAGGCAGCGCGGTGCAGATCTTGGCGTTCCCTCGATGATGGAGTGGATGCTGCGGACGAGGGGACGACGGGAAGGCAGGCGGACTCGGCTGAGCCAGCTGGAGACGACCGGTAGGGCGATGACGGCGGCGACGTGCTTCAGCCGAAGAGTAAGAAGAGGAACTTGGCGTCTCCAGCCCTGTGTAGCCGTGGGAATGAGGTCGGGAAGGCATCCTGGAGCGCGTGGACGGAGGTGGGAAGCCGTCGGGGCGCACTACGCCGGCAACGAGCATGAGCTTGCCTCGGCCATGGCGACGATCGGAAGAAGCAGCAGGCGCGAGAGGGGGATCTGTGGAGAGGCAGCGGCACGGAGGGAGGTGAGGAGGAGAGGAAGAAACCCTAGGAGGGCGCGGGCGCTGCTTATAAAGGGGCGCGAGCGCCGGGCCTCGACGTCCGTTAGCTCACGGCGCGACGGTGCGAGCGCTCTGGCTCTGAAGCAAGGGAGACGGAGGGGAACGGAGCAGGTTACCGTGAGGGGGGATGGGTCGCTGGCAGGCAGCCCGGCGAGAGAGAGGGAAAGAGTCGGCACTGGCGGGCTGCGGGCGAGGGAAAAACTGGGCCGGCCTGGAGGTGAGGCCCAGCTGACTGCTGCTGCAGCCTTTTCCATTTCCTTGAAGTTTCTGTTTATTTAAATAAACAGCAAAAGAAAAGAAAAATGCCCAGGGGGCTAGGAGAAGAGTTTTTCAGATATAAAAATATCCTAAAGCTCCTGGAGTTTTGTAGTATTTGAAATAATTGGCTTGGGCATTTTTAGAGGTATAAAAATAAAACAAGTTTGAATTTAATTCAAACTTGAGGTATTTTTGAACCCAACCAAAACATCCTCAAATGAGCTGAAAATTGGCAGAGAGGGTGTAGGCATGGTTTAAGATTAATAGGGAAAGAATGAACATTTATGGAGGAGGGGAAAAGGTCACTTGCATTACAGGGGGAATTTGAAAGAAGGAAGAAGTGAAAGGGTTTGCACTTGGAGAAGGGCCTTGGAGAAAAGATGAAGAGGCAAACAACCATAGGAGGAAGAGGGGAAGATGGAGAGCACATAACCAACACGTCAACATGAAGAATGCAACACACATGATGATCATGATATAATGCAATAAAAATGACAGAGGCACATCCATATCATGTAGCATATAATAAGGTGAGATGAACAAGGTAAACAAACAAAGATGGCGCAATACAATATAATAAAATATGAACAAGATGCAAGAAGCAAAATATGGCAATGGCACTCAACATGGTCATGGCATCAACATAGAGGAATGAAGGATGCAAAACGATTATGATAATGCAACAAACATAAAAAAACACGGCAACAACTAAAATGAAATAAAAGGCATCCGAAGCATCGGTCTCAGGGTGTTACAGTAGTCAACATCTTGAACTTGTCGAAAACCCTTTTGCAACTAGTTGAGCTTTGTAGATAGTAACACTACCATTAGCATATGTTTTCCTCTTGAAGATCCATTTATTTTCTATAGCTTACCCATCATCGGGCAAGTCCACCAAAGTCCACACTTTGTTCTCATACATGGATCCCATCTCAGATTTCATGGCCTCAAGCCATTTCGCGGAATCTAGGATCATCATCGCTTCCTCATAGTTCATAGGTTCATCATGGTCTAGTAACATGACTTCCAGAATAGGATTACCGTACCACTTTGGTGCGGACCGTACTCTGGTTTACCTACGAGGTTCGGTAGTAACTTGATCTGAAGTTTCATGATCATCATCACTAGCTTCGTCACTAATTTGTGTATGAATCACTGGAACTGATTTCTGTGATGAACTACTTTCCAATTCGGGAGAACGTACAATTACCTCATCAAGTTCTACTTTCCTCCCACTCACTTCTTTCGAGAGAAACTCCTTCTCTAGAAAGGATCCATTCTTAGCAATGAATATCTTGCCTTCGGATCTGTGATAGAAGGTGTACCTAACAGCTTCTTTTGGGTATCTTATGAAGACACATTTCTCCGATTTGGGCTCGAGCTTATTAGGTTGAAGCTTTTTCACATAAGCATCTGCTACCTCTTTAGCTTGCGTTGGTTTTCCCTTGAAGAGGAAAGGGTGATGCAGCAAAGTAGCATAAGTATTTTCCTCAGTTTTGAGAACCAAGGTATCAATCCAGTAGGAGATGACAAGTCACCTAGTACCTGCACAAATGATCAAGAACCTTGCAACCAACACGATAAAGGGGTTGTCAATCCCTTCATGGTCACTCGCAAAACTGAGATCTAATAGAGATAGTAAAGTAAATATTTTTGGTATTTTTGTTGTATAGATTGGAAAGTAAAGATTGCAAAATAGTAAACGAGATGCGATAAAATAGAAAAGAGATGTAATATAATAGGAAAGAGACTCGTGGAGCATAGGTTTCACTAGTGTCTTCTCTCAAGATAGCATGTATTACAGTGGGTGAAGAAATTACTGCCGAACAATTGATAGAAGAGTGCATAATTATGAAGATATCTAAGGCAATGATCATGAATATAGGCATCACGTCCGTGTCAAGTAGACCGAAATGATTCTGCTTCTACTACTATTACTCCACACATCGACCGCTATCCAGCATGCATCTAGAGTATTAAGGTCATAAGAACGGAGTAACGCATTAAGCAAGATGACATGATGTAGAGGGATAAACTCAAGCAATATGATATAAACCCCATCTTTTTATCCTTGATGGCAACAATACAATGTGTGCCTTTCTGCCCCTACTATCACTGGGAAAGGACACCGCAAGATTGAACCCAAATCTAAGCACTTCTCTCATTGCAAGAAAGATCAATCTAGTAGGCCAAACTAAACAGATAATTCGAAGAGACTTGCAAAGATATCAAATCATGCATATAAGAATTCAGAGAAGAACCAATATTCAGAGATAATCTATTCATAAATCCACAATTCTTCGGATCTCGGCAAACACGCCGCAAAAGAGTATTACATTGAATAGATCTCCAAGAACATCGAGGAGAACTTTGTATTCAGAATCAAAGAGAGAGAAGAAGCCATCTAGCTAATAACTATGGACCCGAAGGTCTATGGTAAACTACTCATGCTTCATCAGAGAGGCAATGGTCTTGATGTAGAAGCCCTCCATGATCGATTCCCCCTCCGGCAGATCGCCGGAAAAGGCCCCAAGATGGGATCTCATGGGTACAGAAGGTTGCGGCGGTGGAGAAGTGGTTTCGTGTCACCCCCTGATGTTTCTAGGGTATAAGAGTATATATAGGCGAAAAAGTATGTCGATGGAGCTACGAGGGGCTCACGAGGGTGGGAGTGCGCCCTCCTGCCTCTTGGCCTCCTCGTGGCCTTCCAGACTTCAATTCCAAGTCTTCTGGATTGCTTTCGGTCCAAGAAAGATCATCGCGAAGGTTTCATTTCGTTTGGACTCCGTTTGGTATTCCTTTTCTACAAAACTCTAAAATACGCAAAAGCAAAAGCTGGCACTGGGCCTTCGGTTAATAGGTTAGTCCCAAAAATAATATAAAAGAGCATATTAAAGCCCATTAAACATCCAAAACAGATAATATAATAGCATGGAACAATAAAAAATTATAGATACGTTGGAGACGTATCAAGCATCCCCAAGCTTAATTCCTGCTCGTCCTCCAGTAGGTAAATGATAAAAACAGAATTTTTTATGTGGAATGCTACCTAACATAATTATCAATGTAATTTTCTTTATGGTGGCATGAATGTTCATATCCGAAAGATTCAAGACAAAAGTTTAATATTGACATAAAAATAATAACACTTCAAGTATTCTAACAAAGCAATCATGTCTTCTCAAAATAACATGGCCAAAAAAAGTTCATCCCTACAAAATCATATAGTTTGGCTATGCTCCATCTTCATCATGCAAAAAATTCAAATCATGCACAACCCCGGTTTCAGCCAAGCAATTGTTTCATACTTTAGTATTCTCAAACCTTTTCAACTTTCACGCAATACATGAGCGTGAGCCATGGACATAGCACTATAGGCGGAATAGAGTGGTGGTTTGTGGAGAAGACAATAGAAAGAGGAAGATGGTCTCACATCAACTAGGCATATTAATGGGCAATGGAGATGCCCATGAATAGATATCAATGTGAGTGAGTAGGGATTGCCATGCAACGGATGCACTAGAGCTATAAATGTATGAAAGCTCAACAAAAGAAACTAAGTGGGTATGCATCCAACTTGCTTGCTCACGAAGACCTAGGGCATTTTGAGAAATCCCATCATTGGAATATACAAGCCAAGTTCTATAATGAAAATTGCCACTAGTATATGAAAGTGACGAAATAAGGGACTCTCTATCATGAAGATCATGGTGCTACTTTGAAGCACAAGTGTGGAAAAAGGATAGTAGCATTGTCCCTTCTCTATTTTTCTCTCTTTTTTTGTTTGGCTTCTTTGGCCTCTTTTTTTCATTTCCTCACCTAGGACAATGCTCTCATAATGATGATCATCACACTTCTATTTATTTACAACTCAACGATTACAACTCGATACTTAGAACAAAATATGACTCTATATGAATGCCTTGGTTGGTGTACCGGGATGTGCAATGAATCAAGAGTGACATGTATGAAAAAATTAGGAATGGTGTCTCTGCCACAAATACGATGTCAACTACATGATCATGCAAGGCAATATGACAATGATGGACCATGTCATAATAAACGGAATGGTGGAAAGTTGCTTGGCAATATATCTCAGAATGGCTATGGAAATGCCATAATAGGTAGGTGTGGTGGCTGTTTTGAGGAAAGTAAATGGTGGGTTTATGGTACCGGCGAAAGTTGAACGGTACTAGAGAGGCTAGCAATGGTGTAAGGTTGAGAGTGCGTATAATTCATGGACTCAGCATTAGTCATAAAGAACTCAAATACTTTTGCAATAATCTACAAGTCATCAAAACCAAGCACTACACGTATGCTCCTAGGGGAAGGGTTGGTAGGAGTTAACCATCGTACGATCCCGACCTCCACACATAAGGAAGACAATCAAAGAAACACCTCATGCTTCAAATTTGTTACACAACGGTTACCATACGTGAATGCTACGGGACTTGCAAACCTCAACACAAGTATTTCTCAAATTCAAAATTACTCTACTAGCATGACTCTCATATCACCATCCTCATATCTCAAAAGAATCATCAAGAATCAAACTTCTCATAGTTTTCAATGCACTTTATATGAAAGTTTTTATTATACCCATCTTGGATGCCCATCATATTAGGACTAGTTTTATAGCCAAAGAAAATTCCCATGCTGTTCTAAAAGACTCTCAAAATAATATAAGTGAAGCATGAGAGATCAATAATTTCTACAAAATAAAACCACCACCGTGCTCTAAAAAGATATAAGTGAAGCACTAGAGCAATATTGTCTAGCTTAAAAGATATAAGTGAAGCACATAGAGTATTCTAATAAATTCCTAATCATGCATGTCTATCCCAAAAGGTGTGTACATCAAGGTTGATTGTGGTAAACTAAAAAGCAAAGACTCAAATCATACAAGAGCCTCCAAGCAAAACACATATCCCGTGGTGAATAAAAATATAGCCTCAAGTAAAGTTACCGATAGACGAAGATGAAAGAGGGGATGCCTTCCGGGGCATCCCCAAGCTTACGGTTTTGGTTGTCCTTGAATTTTACCTTCGGGTGCCTTGGGCATCCCCAAGCTTAGGCTCTTGCCACTCCTTATTCCAAAATCAATCAAATCTTTACCCAAAAACTTGAGAACTTCACAACACAAAACTTTAATAAAAAATCTCATGAGCTCCGTTAGTATAAGAAAATAAACCACCACTTTAAGGTACTGTAATGAACTCATTCTTTATTTATATTGGTGTTAAACCTACTGTGTTCCAACTTCTCTATGGTTCATACCCCCCGATACTACTCATAGATTCATCAAAATAAGCAAACAACACACGAAAAACAGAATCTGTCAAAAACAGAACAGTTTGTAGCAATCTTTCGAATACTTTTGTAACTCTAAAAATTCTGAAATAAATTGGTGGACGTGAGTAATTTATATATTAATCATCTGCAAAAATAATAAAGCTAAAATCACTCTCCAGTAAAAAAATGATAGCTATTCTCGTGAGCGCAGAAGTTTCTGTTTTTTAAGCAAGATCGCAAAGACTTCACCCAAGTCTTCCCAAAGGTTCTACTTGGCACAAGCACTAATTAAAACATAAAACCACATCTAAACAGAATCTGGATGAATTATTTATTACTAAACAGGAGCAAAAAGCAAAGAACAAAAATAAAATTGGTTTGCCTCCCAACAAGCGCTATCGTTTAACGCCCCTAGCTAGGCATTGATAATTTTAATGATGCTCACATGAAAGACAAGAATTGAAGCACAAAGAGAGCATCATAAAACTTGTGAGAAACACATCTAAGTATAACATACTTCCTATGCATAGGCATTTTATAAGCAAACAAATTATCAAGGCAAGCAAAAACTAGCATATGCAAGGAAAAAGAAAGAGACGCCAATTTCAACATGAAGAGAGGTAATTTAGTAATATGAAATTTTCTATGGCCACATTGTCCTCTCTCATAATAATTACATGTAGGATCATAAGCAAATTCAACAATATAGCTATCATAAAACATATTCTCAATACGACCCACATGCATGCCAAGTTGACACTCTTCCAAAATAGTGGGATTAACATTAACTAAAGTCCTGACCTCTCCAAACCCACTTTTATCAAAAATTTCAGAAGATGGAACATTCTTAAAATATGTGGAATCTAAAGTTGACACTCTTCCAAACCTACATTCAATATTATTTCAAACATTATTATCAATCTCATATTCATCAAGGGGCTCAAATAATTTTTCAAGATCATAGGAAAAATCACCCCAATCATGATCATTGCAACAAGTAGTGGACCTAGCAAAACTAGCATCCCCAAGCTTGGGGTTTTGCATATTATTAGCACAATTGACATCAACATAATTCATAGTAAAATCATTGCAATCATGCTTTTTATTCAAGGAGCTATCGTGAATCTCTTCATAAATTTCTTCATCACAATTTTTAGATTCACGAATTTCAAGCAAAACTTCATAAAGATAATCTAGTGCACAAAACTCACTAGCAATTGGTTCATCATAATTGGATCTATTAAAAAGATTAGCAAGTGGATGAGGATCCATAAACTTCTAGCAAGCGAAGATGCAAGCAAAAAGAAGGCACGTGGTAACACAAGCAAACAAAAGATCGAACGGAAGGAGGGCGAAAGAAAAGGCAAATCTTTCGAAAATCATTTTAGAAGTGGGGGAGAGGAAAACGAGAGGTGAATGGCGAATAATGTAATGCAAGGGAGAAGAGTTTATGATGGGTACTTGGTATGGCTTGACTTGGCGTAGATCTCCCCGGCAATGGCGCCAGACATCCTTCTTGCTACCTCTTGAGCTTGCGCTGGTTTTCCCTTGAAGAGGAAAGGGTGATGCAGCAAAGTAGCGTAAGTATTTCCCTCAGTTTTGAGAACCAAGGTATCAATCTAGTAGGAGACGACGCACAAGTCACCTAGTACCTGCACAAACAATCAAGAACCTTGCAACCAACGCGATAAAGGGGTTGTCAATCCCTTCACGGTCACTCGCAAAAGTGCGATCTAATAGAGATAGTAAAGTAAATATTTTTGGTATTTTTGTTGTATATATTGGAAAGTAAAGATTGAAAAATAGTAAACGAGATACAATAAAATAGAAAAGAGATGTAATATAATAGGAAAGAGACCCGGGGACCATATGTTTCACTAGTGGCTTCTCTCAAGATAGCATGTATTACAGTGGGTGAACAAATTACTGCCGAGCAATTGATAGAAGAGCGCATAATTATGAAGATATCTAAGGCAATGATCATGAATATAGGCATCACGTCCGTGTTAAGTAGACCAAAATGATTCTGCATCTACTACTATTACTCCACACATCGACCGCTATCCAGCATGCATCTAGAGTATTAAGTTCATAAGAACAAAGTAACACATTAAGCAAGATGACATGATGTAGAGGGATAAACTCAAGCAATATGATATAAACCCCATCTTTTTATCCTCAATGGCAACAATACAATACGTGCCTTGCTGCCCCTACTGTCATTGGGAAAGGACACCGCAAGATTGAACCCAAAGCTAAGCACTTCTCCCGTTGCAAGAAAGATCAATCTAGTCGGCCAAATTAAACCGATAAGTCGAAGAGACCTGCAAACATATGAAATCATGCATATAAGAATTCAGAGAGGATCCAAATAATATTCATAGATAATCTTGTTCATAAATCCACAATTCATTGGATCTCGGCAAACACACCGCAAAAGAGTATTACATCGAATAGATCTGCAAGAACATCAAGGAGAACTCTGTATTGAGAACCAAAGAGAGAGAAGATGCCATCTAGCTAATAACTATGGACCCGAAGGTCTGTGGTAAACTACTCACGCTTCATCAGAGAGGCAATGGTGTTGATGTAGAAGCCCTCCGTGATCGATTCCCCCTCCAGCAGATTGCCGGAAAAGACCCCAAGATGGGATCTCACGGGTACAGAAGGTTGCGGCGGTGGAAAAGTGGTTTCATGGCTCCCCCTGATGTTTCTAGGGAATAAGAGTATATATAGGCGAAAGAAGTACGATGGTGGAGCTACGAGGGGGCCACGAGAGTGGGGGCGCACCCTCCTGCCTCGTGGACTCCTCGTGGCATTCCAGACTTCAACTCCAAGTCTTCTGGATTGCTTTCGATCCAAGAAAGATCATCGCGAAGGTTTCATTCCGTTTGGACTGTGTTTGGTATTCCTTTTCGGCAAAACTCTAAAGTAGGCAAAAAAACAGAAACTGGCACTGGGCCTTCGGTTAATAGGTTAGTCCCAAAAATAATATAAAAGAGCATATTAAAGCCCATTAAACATCCAAAACAGATAATATAATAGCATGGAACAATAAAAAATTATTGATACGTTGGAGAGATATCAGCATCGCATCCCCAAACTTTAAGAAACGACAGCTTAGGTTTGTTGCCAAACCACAGTTCATACGGTGTCATCTCAATGGACTTTGACGGTGCCCCTCTTTAGTGTGAATGCAGTTGTCTTTAATGCATATCCCAAAACAATAGTGGTAAATCGGTAAGAGACATCATACATCGCACCATATTTAATAAAGTAAAGTTACGATGTTCGGACACACCATTACATTGTGGTGTTCCAGGTGGCGTGTGCCGTGAAACTATTCCACATTGTTTTAATGAAGGCCAAACTCGTAACTCAAATATTCGCCTCTGCGATCATATCGTAGAAACCTTATTTCTTGTTACGATGATTCTCCACTTCACTCTGAAATTCTTTGAACTTTTCAAATGTTTTAGACTTTTTTGTTTCATCAAGTAGATGTACCCATATCTGCTCAAATCATCTATGAAGGTCAGAAAATAATGATACCCGCCATGAGCATCAACACTCATTGGACCACATACATCGGTATGTATTATTTCCAATAAGTCAGTGGCTCGTTCCATTGTTCCATAGAACGGGTTTTAGTCATCTTGCCCATAAGGCACGGTTCGCAAGTATCAAATGATTCATAATCAAGTGATCCCAAAAGTCTATATTTATGGATTTTCTTCATGCGCTTTACACCGATATGACCCAAACCGCAGTGCCACAAATAAGTTGCACTATCATTATGAACTTTGTATCTTTTGGCATCAATATTATGAATATGTGTATCACTACGATCGAGATTCAATACACCATCAACATTGGGTGTATGACCATAGAAGGTTTTATTCATGTAAACAAAATAACAATTATTCTCTATCTTTAAATGAATAACCATATTGCAATAAACATGATCCAATCATATTTCTACTCAATGCAAACACCAAATAACATTTATTTAGGTTCAACACTAATCCCGAAAGTATAAGGAGTGTGCGATGATGATCATATCAATCTTGGAACCACTTCCAACACACATCATCACTTCACCCTTAACTAGTCTCTGTTTAGTCTGTAACTCCTGTTTCGAGTTACTAATCTTAGCAACCGAACAAGTATCAAATACCCAGGGGATACTATGAACACTAGTAAGGTACACATCAATAACTTGTATATCAAATATACCTTTGTTCACATTGCCATCCTCCTTATTCGCCAAATGTTTGGGGTAGTTCCGCTTCTAGTGGCCATTTCCTTTGAAGTAGAAGCACTCAGTTTCAGGCTTGGGTCCAGCTTTGGGCTTCTTCCCGGAAGTGACAACTTGCTTGCCATTCAACTTGAAGTTCCCTTTCTTTCCCTTTGCCCTTTTCTTGAAACTAGTGGTCTTGTTAATCATCAACACTTGATGCTTTTTCTTGATTTCTACCTTCGTCGATTTCAGCATCACGAAGAGCTCAGGAATCGTTTTCGTCATCCCTTGCATACTATAGTTCATTACGAAGTTCCAATAACTTGGTGATGGTGACTAGAGAACTCTGTCAATCACTATCTTATCTGGAAGATTAACTCCCACTTGATTCAAGCGATTGTAGTACCTAGACATTCTGATCACATGCTCACTAGGTGAGTTATTCTTCTCCATCTTTTAGACAAAGTACTTGTCAGAGGTCTCATACCTCTCGACACGGGCATGAGTCTGAAATACCAATTTCATCTCTTGGAACATCTCATATGCTCCATGGCGTTGAAAAGTTTTTGAAGTCCCGGTTCTAAGCCGTAAAGCAAGGTGCATTAAACTATCATGTAGTCATCATATTGAGCTAGCCAAATGTTCATAACGCCTGCATCTGATCCTGCAATAGCTCTGTCACCTAGCGGTCCATCAAGGACATAATTCTTCTCTGCAGCAATGAGGATAAACCTCAGATCACCGACCCAGTCCGCATCATTGATAATATCATCTTTCAACTAAGTTTTCTCCAGGAACATATAAAAACATAGGGAAGCTACAACATAATTTGCAAAATACTATCAGGACTAAGTTCATGATAAATTAAAGTTCAATTAATCATATTACTTAAGAACTCCCACTTAGATATACATCCCTCTAGTCAATTAAATGATCACGTGATCCATATCAACTAAACCATGTCCGATCAACACGTGAGATGGAGTAGTTTTCAATGGTGAACATCTCTATGTTGATCATCTACTATAGGATTCACGTTCGAACTTTCGGTCTTAGTGTTCCGAGGCCATATCTGGATATGCTAGGCTCGTCAAGTTTAACCCGAGTATTCTACACGTGCAAAACTAGCTTGCACCCGTTGTATGTGAACGTAGAGCTTATAACACCCGATCATCACGTGGTGTCTCGGCACTACGAACTGTAGCAATGGTGCATACTCAGGGAGAACACTTATACCTTGAAATTTAGTAAGGGGTCATCTTATAATGCTACCGCCGTACTAAGCAAAATAAGATGCATAAAAGATAAACATCACATGCAATCAAAATATATGACATGATATGGCCATCATCATCGTGTGCTCATGATCTCCATCGCCGAGGCATCATCATGATCTCCATCATCACCGGCTTGACACCTTCATCTCCATCGTAGTATCGTTGTCGTCTCGCCAACTATTGTTTCTACGACTATTGCTACCGCTTAGTGATAAAGTAAAGCAATTGCATGTCGATTGCATTTCATACAATAAAGCGACAACCATAAGGCTCCTGCTGGTTGTTGATAACTCTGTTACAAAACATGATCATCTCATACAACAATTTTTATATCACATCATGTCTTGACCATATCACATCACAACAAGCCCTGCAAAAACAAGTTAGATGTCCTCTACTTTGTTGTTGCAAGTTTTACATGCCTGCTACGGGCTTCTAGCAAGAACCGTTCATACCTATGTATCAAAACCACAACGATTTTTCTTCAAGTGTGTTGTTTTAACCTTCAACAAGGACCGGACGTAGTCAAACTCGATTCAACTAAAGTTGGAGAAACAGACACCCTGCAGTGGAACTTGGGCAGGAGCACTTTTGCCCTCCGGCGGAGCGATTCCGCCGGGGGAACTTCCCTCCCGGAGGGGGAAATCATTGTCATCATCATCACGAACAACTCTCCCATCCTTGGGATGGCTATCTTCATCAACATCTTCACAACACCAACTCCTCTCAAACCCTAGTTCATCTCTTGCATTCAATCTTTGTATCAAAACTATAGATTGGTGCACGTGGACTAGTAGTGTTGATTACGTCTTGTAGTTGATTACTATATTGTTGGGGATATAACTATTTGTGTAAGCCGCCCAGGAGGGGCCGGGTTACGCAAAGAAGACTCATCAGAAAGAAGCCCAAGACCAAGCATGAAGATGGCGGTTCAATAAAGGGTCTAAGGCCCGCAGGTGGCTTAAAGCCCATAGTGGTAAACCGTCATGAAGATATGACTTGTAACGTAAGGTAGAATTAACTAGTCACCGAGCCGGACACTGTCTATGAGCCGGCCGGGACTTTGTAGGCCGCAAGGCGTCCACCCGTGTATATAAGGGGACGACCCGCTGGCGGTTTAGGGCAAGAAACAACTCATCGAGAACCGGGCATAGCGTATCTCGCTCCCTGGTTATTGAAACATCAAGCAATACCAACCCAACTAGACGTAGGCCTTACCTTCATCGTAAGGGGCCGAACTAGTATAAACCTCTCGTGTCTTTTGCCCTAATTAACCCCTTCAAGCTTCCTAGTTGTGATGGCTCCACGACCAAGTCCTTTCACTAGGACATCTGACATGACAATTCCACGACAGTTGGCGCCCACCGTGGGGCCAGCGCACGGTGGATTTGAGTTCTTGAAGGGCAACTTGGAAGGGCTCAAGGGATACGTAGTGGGCCGGATGACCAAGAGTCGTCGCGGCAAGATCTACATCAATGACGAAGGCTGGGGCCTCGATGCCGGCTCAATTGAGTACGGGTATCGAGTCCCCATCGGCGGAATCCACGTCTTCATCGGCCGGATTGGTGAGCCGGGCCCTGAGCCGGACAACTTCACCGACCTCGTCGAGACGGCTCAGCGTGCGAGACCCGCCCGAGTCCAAACCAGCATGAAGCGTGTCTTTGTGGGCTGCATCCACAGAGAAGAACTTTCTGAAGGATCTGAAGATGGTGGTGAGATGGCCGTCCTCTCCAACGGTGATTCGTCTGCCGGTTCAACAGATTTGCTGTATCAAGTGCAAGATGGCATGCTCGGGGGCTATTCCGATGGCTCCAGTATTCCAGACCCCTATGAGTCGCCAAACTGGGCACGAGTCTTCATGGCTGGGACTCAACCCGGCCAAAATTCTACAGCCGCTGCTGCAATAACGTCCAGAATAGGAGCGGCCGGGGCAGGAGGCCCTGTGCGCCCGCCGACTCAAGTGCTGATAGATCTCATGGATAAGCTTACGGCCCTATTAACCGCTATGGTTAGTCCTGCAAATAAAGATGAGCATGACACGGAGGTGGCACGGGTGCGCGAGGAAATAGCTCGGGCCAAGGAGGCCTTAGCAGCTGAGGACACCAGGTTAGCCACGGAATGGGCGGCTTTGGATGCACAGGCGCAGCAGCTCCAGTTAGAGGCTTTCCATCTTACGATGAACCTAAACGCATATAATGAGGTGATGAGAAGGAGGCACCAGAAAACTCAATCATGTTTGCCTCCGACTTACGACCCTCAGATTCTTTTTGCTACACCCGGAGCCAACCCAAGTAACCCGCCAGATGCAAATCAGTTTATGACAGCCGAAACAGGAGGACCGGCTCAGCCTTGGGAGATGGCACCTCCTCATGGGAACATGGAGCCGCCCCATTACGTATCGATATCACCGGGTCACTTTTCCAACCCCATGGAGAACTTAATCGCAACATCGACGCGTTTGACGGCTCTCCCAGTGGACGGTGATGATCCGACAGCGGTGGAGACCCGGAGGATCAGAGAACTTGTCCAGACGGCCCTGGCTCAGCAAGAGACTTATTCTTATAGTCGGGACATGATTCACTCAACTCCTTCGCCTTGGTTAGCACCACCTCGTCAAAACCGGAGTCCAAGTTACAGCAGGCACATGGAGTCAGAAGCTTTGTCAAGCAACGCCCAGCGTCGGAACCAGCCCAGTGGCTATAACCCAGCACAAGATCGGATACGTCAGGAGAATGAGCGGGTGGTTTAGCTAGCAGCTCAACATGCGGCTCATCAAGATTTTCCAGAGTATCCGACGACTTCCGTTGAGATGGGAGTGTCTACTAGAACCGGCGGTGTTCCTTGTTTGTTGCCGGCTCTGCGTGATGTACGCCTACCCAAGGACTTCAAGGGACCTCGAAAGGTGCCAAATTACACGGCCGACTTACAGCCCGGAGCGTGGATCGAGAGCTATGAGATGGCCATGGAGCTGTTGGAGGTCAGCGACGCAGCAATGGCTAAGTACTTCACCATGATGTTAGATGGAACGGCCCGGTCTTGGTTAAAGGGTTTGCCACCCAACTCCATTGGTTCGTGGGCAGAACTAAAGGCCTGTTTCATCCAGAATTTCAAGGACACTTGCAAGCAATCTATGTCGATTGTGGACCTTACAAATTGTAAGCAGCAGGAGGGTGAATCCACGACCCATTGGGTACGCCGGGTCAAGGAGATAATACATTTGTATGACAAGATGGATGTCGGCTCTGCAGTCCTCATTTTGGGGAAGAATTGCCGCTTTGAGCCGCTGAGACAGAAATTGGGGCGCCTCAAGCGTGATTGCAACGACATGGGTACGTTGATGGCAGCTTTAGTCAAATACGCCGACTCTAATAGTACCAAGGATCCCGCGTCTGATGAGGAAAAGATAGGGGAGGGAAAGAAGAACGGCAAAGGAAAGGGACAGCAGCATAACCCGATGAATCAAGGAGGCAACAAGCATAAGGCTGAGGGTAACCCGGAGTTTGTAGCCAACGCCAATGCACAAGATAACAATCAGAGACGTAAGAGTAAACCACCCCCTAGATCTGGCGGGTCAGGCCCATCTCTTGAGCAGCTACTCAATGAGCCGTGCCCGAGACACGGCACCTGGGAACGACCCGCCACCCACTTATGGAAAGATTGTGCGATCATGAAGGCTTTTAAGAATTCCAACATGTTTGATGGCAATCATGGGTCGGGCGGCGGCTCAGGAGCTGGCGGTTTTCATGGCTCGGGTGGCGGTTCAAGTTCCGGCTTTCAGGGACATCAGGGCGGTTATAATCAGCAGCAATCTGGTCAAGGGGAACAACAGCAGCAGCAGTCGGGTTATCAAATCCATCCGAAGCAGCTGAATAGTGGGCAGTATTACGTGTTTACCACTAGCTTGTGCAAACGTGACCAGAAGGTTCAAAAGAGGGCTATAAATTCTATTGAGTCGGCGGTTCCCCGTTATTTGAGGTGGTCAGAACAGCCCATTGTGTGGAGCAGGGAAGATCACCCCATCCGGGTTGATAATCCAGGTCAGTTAGCCTTGGTGGTAGCGCCTCAGGTTGGTGGATATAAATTCACTAAGGTACTCATGGACGGGGGTAGCAGCATCAATATCCTCTATTATGAGACCTTTCGACGCATGGGGTTAACTGATAAGAATTTGAAGATGTCCAACACTATTTTTCATGGAGTGGTCCCTGGTAAGTCGACTTACCCAGTTGGCAAGATTGAACTGGAAGTGGCTTTTGGAGATGAGTATGATTCCAGAGCTGAGAAATTAACCTTTGAGGTGGTCAAAATCAGGAGTCCATATCATGCTCTGTTTGGACGGCCGGCTTATGCCAAGTTCATGGCACGGCCGTGCTATGTTTACCTGCAGCTTAAGATGCCGGGTCACAAGGGCACCATCACCGTGCATGGAAGTTGAAAGGTAGCCCTGGAATGTGAGGAGGGCGACGCGGCTTATGCTGAGTCTGTTTGTGCAGCAGAAGAACTGAAGTTTTATCAAAACAACATTGACCCGGCAGATATGACTTCTCTAAAGAAGCCAACCACCGAGCATGACCCGGCAATGAAGTTTAAGTCGGCTGCTGAAACCAAGATTGTGGATTTCAATCCAGGTGATTCATCTAAGCAGTTCAGTATCAGTGCCAATTTGGATCCTAAATAGGAAAGCGCGCTCATCGAGTTCATCCGTGAGAACCGGGACATCTTTGCATGGAAACCTTCTGACATGCCGGGTGTACCGAGAGAACTCGTTGAGCACACTCTCAATATTGATCCGAAGTATAAGCCGGTCAGGCAGTTTCTTCGATGGTTCAACAAAGAGAGGCGGAAAGCTATTGGAGAGGAAGTCGCCCGGCTCTTAGCAGCTGGGTTTATTGTTGAAGTTTTTCACCCGGAGTGGTTGGCTAACCCGGTGCTCGTGCTCAAGAAGAACGGCACCTGGCGGATGTGTGTGTGGATTACATGGACTTAAATAAGGCTTGTTCGGCTTATCCCTTTGCTCTCCCCGTATTGATCAAATCATTGATGCTACGGCGGGTTGTGAGCGTTTGAGCTTTTTGGATGCTTACTCGGGTTATCATCAGATCAAGATGGCAGTTAAGGACCAGGAGAAGACGGCTTTCATCACTCCGTTTGGAGCCTTCTGTTATGTATCTATGCCATTTGGGCTCAAGAGTGCTCAGGCGACTTATCAGCGATGTGTACAGAACTGTCTCCACGATCAAATTGGGCGCAATGTTCATGCTTATGTGGATGATATCATGGTGAAGTCCAGAGAGAAGGAAACCTTGATAACTGACCTAAAAGAGACCTTTTGATAATCTCCGGGTTTATAAAATGATGCTTAACCCAAAAAAGTGTGTATTTGGTGTACCTGTAGGCAAGCTCTTGGGTTTCTTGGTTTCAAATAGAGGCATTGAAGCTAATCCGGAGAAGATCAAGGCAATTACCTCTCCGGCTAAACCGGCGTGCATCAATGATGTTCAGCAACTGGCGGGTCGTGTTGGTGCTTTAAGTCGGTTCATAAGCTGTCGGTGTACTAGAGTAGGGGTACCCTAGTATCCCGAACTTGTGCACGGGCAGTTGTAGCGCCCCACGGCAAGGCTTGCCGGATGATCGCCAGAGTCCTCCGTGGGTTCCTTTGGAGCCATTCAAGAACAAAGCATTTAAGATGAAGAGACAAGGCCCCGGCAAGAGGAGCTTGCCGGGAAGAGACAAGGCCCCGGCAAGAGGAGCTTGCCGGGAAGAGACAAGGCCCCAGCAAGAGGAGCTTGCCGGGAAGAGACAAGGCCCCGGCAAGAGGAGCTTGCCGGGAAGGCCAACCACGGCACCTCAAGAAACTTGCCGCGATGCACTGCACGTCCCGGCAAGGTCCGGTGAGCGACAAGCTTCCGGACGCGACAAGACGACGACCCCGATAAGGTACTTGCTGGGGGCCAGCTGCCACTCTATACCCGCGCTCCAGCGCACCCACCCACGTGTCACCATGAGACTTTCTCAGGGGCGCGTGGCGGGAGCCTGTGCAGCCAGGGGTACGCGGTGGCGAGTGGAGATGAAGAGGAGGCCATCATGGCAAACGGTGGCACACCTAACGGTCACTTTTTGCACTGTTTAGGCAACTCTGACGGGCATTCAATGACCTTGTCCCCTGCCGTCAGAGTTAGGTAGGGTGCACTGTGTCCACAGTAGCGGTAGCTGCACCTACCGCATCCTTTTCCATTTTTACCCTTCTAGTCTACGTTGCCACCTGTCGGTGACCCCTTGAGAGTATAAAAGGAGGCCCGTGCGCAACGTAGAGGGGGTTCGGCTCATTCGAAGCACCAAGAACATTCTCACGCTCGGTCTGGCAGCGTTCATCGCTCCTGAGCAAGAACTCAATACAACTAGACAAGCAGCAGTAGGAGTGTTATCTCTCCGGAGAGCTCCGAAGCTGGGTAAAACTGCTCGCGTGTACTGCCTCGATTCGCTCTTCATGCGACCTCCGCCCCCCTCCGAACCGAAAGGGGCTCGGTCCACCGGTCCCCATAGGTGTTCGTGGATCAGTTTCCCCGACATCTTTGGCGCCTACTTGAAGGTCGGTGACAATATCTTCATCAAGCTACCCTGGGCGTCGAACTCCAGGGCACCGGTCGAGGGGGAGACCTTTGACGGGGAGGTGCTCGCCTCTGCTGGACTGTCGTTGGTTGACGTGCCCAGCAGCAGTAGAGGCGAGCCTGAGGAGGAGCAGCTACTACGGAAGCTGCTGTCACTCTACCGTGCCCGGCAAGCCAAGCTGGCTTCCCGGGAAGCGCTTGTCGCGAAGGCAGGAGTTGACATGGAGAAGCGTGCGGAGGAGCTCCAGAGCCAAAATCAAGAAGCTCTCTGGTCCCTGGCGCAGGAGCGGGAGCGACTCGACGAGGAGCGCACGGCCTTTCTTCTCGAGAAGGCCGAAGCTGAGGAGGAGCAAAGGTTGGTTGCCGAGAAGCAGTCCGCGCGAGAGGGCGAACTAGTGCAGTGGAAGGCCAACCTCGACAGCTACGAGGAAGAGCTCGCCGAGCGCGAGCGAGCACTCGGCGGGGCACTCAAGGAGGCAAAGGATGCTGCGGCAATTGCAGAGGCCGCCAAGAAAGAGTTGGAGGAGAAGGTGGCACAGTTGGAGGCTGATCTGAAGGTGGGTGGCGAAGAGCTTGCCGCGCTCAAGCGGGAGCGCGAGAAGGATGCTCTTGCCCATGGTGAGCTGCAGGGCCAACTCTCCGAGAAGGGCAAAGAGCTGCGTGCCGCCAAGGATTCCAACGCTGATCTGGAGCTGAAGCTGGCCACCTTGACAGAGACGTTGGACGGCGCCAAGAAATGGGAGGCGGACTTGAAGAAGGGCATCAAGGCCAACGAGGCGCTGCTGGCGAGGGCCGCCGAAACCCAGAATCTTCTCAGAGATACTGTGGCGCTCTGGACGGAGGGCCTCGTGAACATTGCCGCAGTCATCGAAGAGGAGCTGGTGCAATTGGGGGTGGAAGGCTTCGGGTACTCCTCTGACGAGAACTTCCAACCCAGCGCCAAGCTCACTCTATTCTTCAAAGGCGTGGCGACGGCGCTCCAGCAACTCCGAGAACGGATCCCAAAGCAGCTGGCTGACGAGTCACGCACGATTTGTGCCGGAGTTCTAGAGAAGGTGCTGGTGAAGGTGGCCTTCCGCAATCCGGGCCTCAACCTCACCAACGTCCTCAAGAGGCTGCCGGCGGACGCTGATCTTGACACACTTAAGGCCCTCGTCGCACCCATTGTAGACAGGGTGAACGAGGTCAAAAGGGTTGACGGCGGTCGCGTAGATTAGGCCGTCCGTTTTCTTCTTTTCTTGTCGCTGCCAGTCATGTCATGGGAACACTTTATTAGAGGCGCGACAAGTTATTTTTGTAATATAACTCTATCTTAGGTAAAAAATTGCGGTGTTACTTCCTTTACTCGACTCTTGGCTTTGTATGGTTCTGCCCTACGCTTTCTAGGGAAACTTGCCGGTGCAGGCACCCTTGCCGCGAGCGCCGAGTGCGGAACTTCGGCAGCCTGCTGGCGGGGTCGCTACCGACAAGCAACCTTGTCGCAACTAGTTGCAGCTCACTTAAGTTGTTGAGCGGACTCGAAACAAAGTAAGGGCGCAGCTAGCTACGAGTTGGTTCCTCCACGCACAGGTTTTCCATACAAAGCACGGTCGTTCAAGGAAAATAACTCAAAAAACTTAAAAACTAATTGCTTAAACTTTAGCAACTTAGCTTTTCTGTCGTCTGCTTCCCGGCAAGGAGAAACTCTCTTGAACGGCCCAGTCCACACCATTATCTTCTCCTTCCCCCCCCCCCCCCCCGGCAAACCTTGTGGGCGAGGGAACCTTCCTTCTTTTGAGAAAGAGACAGAGAAAGAAAGTAATGATATGGAGCCTTATGCTTGTTATTGCTTACCGGGGTCTGGTGCTGCACAAAGTGTCAGATAATATATGCAAAAAGGATTACAGCATGAAACTGACAAGATGTGCGGGGCACATGAATTTTACTCGTGCACGGGGTCTGCGCCCGGCTCTGTACAAAGGATTACATGCAACAGCGGCAAGACTTGTACAGAAGGTGGTTGCCGGAAAAGCTTCCGGCAACCGCGCCCTACGGGTAAAACTTACGAAGATGTTCAATGTTCCAGGAGTTGCTCACCGGAATGCCATCTTCGGTCTCAAGGCGGACAGCGCCGGACCTAGTGACTCGTTTCACCCGATAAGGGCCTTCCCACTTCGGCGTCAACTTGTTGGAATTCTTGGCGGACTAAACACGCCGAAGAACAAGGTCGCCTTCCTCGAAGCTTCTGGCTTTAACTTTGCGGCTATGGTAGCGACGCAAAGCTTGCTGGTAGCGAGCGGCTCGCACAGCAGCCTGAAGACGGTCTTCCTCAAGGAGCAGCGGGCTTGAACCTGATATCCTCCGCGGTCCTCCAGAAACTCCAGATCCCTGACAGCGAGCTCGAGGAGACCGGCACGTTCCAAGGAATCAACTCGGGAAGGAGCAAGCCGAAGGGAAAGATCACGCTGTCGGTCACATTTGGCAGCGAGCTAAACTTTAGAACTGAGAGCGTCACTTTTGATGTTGCCGACTTTCCATTACCTTACAATGGGATCCTTGGCCGTCCGACGCTCGCCAAATTCATGGCAGCCTCTCACTATGCATACAATATGCTCAAGATGCCAGGCCCGATAAGTGTCATTTCTGTCCCTGGCGACAAGAAAGATGCCCTTATCTGCGCCGACAAGATTTACCGGGAGGCAGCAACCGCAGCCGATCGCGAGTCACTTGCCGCTGAAGCTCCCGGGGGGAAGAAGAAGACCAAGTCCGGCAAGAACTCTGATGCCCACTCCGGCAAGCGCACCTCTTCGGAGTGCTGCGCTACCGTCGAGGACGCACCATCGAGCTCCACCGGCAAGTTTAAGAAGACGATGGCAGCTCCACCAGAGACCAAGAAGGTGTCCACCAAGGAGGACGGCACTGGTGGTACCTTCACCATCAGTGTCACTCTCGACCCCAAATAGGAAAGCGCGCTCGTTGCTTTCCTGCGGGCGAATGTCGACGTGTTTGCATGGCAACCGTCTGACATCCCCGGTGTTCCCGGGAAAGTGATTGAGCAACACCTAGCCGTTTGTCCTCATGCGCGGCCCGTCAAGAAGAGAGTCAGGAAGCAAGCAGTGGAGCGCCAAGAGTTCATCGCAGAAGAAATCAAGAAGTTGGAAGCAGCAGGCCTTGTCAGAGGAGTGCTCCATCCCACGTGGTTGGCCAATCCTATTGTTGTGCGCAAGGCTAACGGGAAATGGAGACTTTGTATTGACTTCACTGATGTTAATAAAGCTTGTCCCAAAGACCCATTTCCCTTGCCGCGCATTGACCAGATTGTAGACTCCACAGCTGGATGTGATTTTCTTTCATTTCTTGATGCATACTCAGGATACCATCAGATGTTCATGGCAGAAGAGGATGAAGAGAAAACCGCATTTATCACCCCGTGTGGCACGTACTGCTTCGTACGGATGCCTTTCGGTTTGAAGAATGCTGGTTCAATGTTTGCAAGGGTAGTCCATGTCGCTTTTGAGCCCCAGATACACAGAAATGTGGAAGCCTACATGGACGATATAGTGGTCAAGAGCAAGGACAAGGCTACTCTGATTCAAGATCTAGATGAAACTTTTGCAAACCTGCGCAAGATCAACCTCAAGCTCAATCCCGAGAAGTGCGTGTTTGGAGTCCCTTCCGGCAAGCTTCTCGGGTTCTTTGTGTCACAGCGAGGGATTGAAGCCAATCCCGACAAGATCAAAGCCATCGAGCAGATTGAAGCACCAAAGCGCGTCAAGGATGTACGAAGGCTTGCCGGTTGCGTGGCTGCTCTCAGCAGGTTTATCTCTAAGTCCGCAGAGCGCGCCTTGCCATTTTCCAAAATATTGAAAAAGGCAGGTCCGATGAAATGGACTCCGGAAGCGGAGGCTGTCCTCCACTCCAATACTTGTCGCACCTAAGCCACAAGAGAAGTTGCTGCTGTATCTAGCAGCAACCAATCAAGTGGTTAGTGCTGCGTTGGTAGCGGAGAGGGAGGCGGACGATGAGCCGGCAACCGCGGCAAGTGAATCCAGCGACAAACAGGGGGCTTCTCCGACAAGCTCTAGCCCCGACAAAGTTGGATCTGCGCAGGCATGCAAGGAAGTGAAGAAGAAAATGGTGCAGCGCCCAGCTTACTTTGTCAGTTCCCTTCTGCAGGGGGCTAGGTCAAGGTACTCTGGCGTGCAGAAATTGCTTTTCGGCCTTCTCATGGCCTCGAGAAAGCTGCGCCATTACTTCCAGGCACATGAGATAACAGTTGTCACTCGCTTCCCGTTGAAGAGGATACTGCAAAATCCAGAAGCAACAGGCAGGATTGTCGAGTGGGCACTGGAACTGTCAAGCTTTGGCCTCAAATTTGAGAGCACTTCAACTATACAGAGCAGAGCATTGGCAGAATTCATAGCAGAGTGGACGCCAACACCAGATGAAGAAACTCCAGAAACGAGCATCCCCGTCAAAGAGGCAAGCAAAGAATGGTTGATGTACTTTGATGGTGCCTTCTCGCTGCAAGGCGCCGGTGCTGGCGTGCTGCTTATCGCACCCACCGGAGAGCACCTCAAGTACGTAGTTCAGATGCACTTTCCCAAGTAGCAAGCGACGAACAATACCGCAGAGTATGAAGGTTTGCTTGCCGGCCTCAGAATCGTGGCAGACCTTGGGATCAACAAGCTCATTGTCAGGGGTGACTCGCAGTTGGTCGTCCGCCAAGTAAACAAAAGCTATCAGAGTCCGTTGATGGAAGCATATGTTGATGAAGTAAGGAAGCTAGAAGCACACTTCGATGGCCTGCAAATGGAGCACGTTCCACGAGCTCAGAACGATACTGTTGACGGCCTGTCAAAATGCGCAGCACTAAAGTTACTTGTGGAACCAGGGATTTTTGTGCTCAAGCTGACTCAACCATCTGTAACACCGTCGACTGGACAGAGTAAGAAGAGGAAGTTGGTTTCCGGTGACTATTTGCCGGCAGAGCTTCCCGAAGCCGCCGCCAAGAAGGTCCCCAGGATCGACGCCAAGAGTGCTGAGGAGCAGTCTGCTCCGGCGAACCTCTCGGTTTGTTCCGTTGAAGCAAACGCTCCCGACAAGTTTTGCTCCGGCAAGCTTGCCGGGGAATATCACGCTCCGGCCGAACCGCAGGTTCTTGCCGTAGAAGCGGATGTTCCCACAGCAACAGATATGCCTTTAGTCCTTGTTGTCGAGCCGCAAGCTCCAGCATGGGCGCAGCAGATTGTCCGTTTCCTTCAGACAGGAGAGCTTCCCGAAGAGCAAGAAGAAGCGGAAAGAGTAGCCCGGCAGTCAAGTATGTACAAGTTTGTCGACAACGCACTGTACAGAATAAGACTCAACGGTGTGAAATTGAAGTGCATTCTCCGGGAAGATGGACAACAGCTGTTGGCAGAGATACATGGAGGCATATGTGGTCACCACATTGGCGCAAGAGCACTTGCCGGCAAAGCATTCCGACAAGGTTTCTTCTAGCCGACAGCCCTCCAGGATGCAACTGCACAAGTAACCAAGTGTGAAGCGTGCCAGTTCCATTCCAAACAGATACACCAGCCAGCTCAAGCTCTCCAGACGATCCCTTTATCCTGGCCATTTTCGGTCTGGGGGCTCGACATCCTCGGCCCCTTTCCCCGAGATGTCGGGGGCTTTGAGTTCTTGTACGTCGCTATCGACAAGTTCACAAAGTGGCCGGAAGTGGAACCAGTGAGGAAGGTGACAGCACAGTCAGCAATCAAGTTCTTCAGGTCAATTGTTTGCCGTTTCGGGATCCCTAACAGGATCATCACCGACAATGGCACGCAATTTACGAGCCGCACCTTCATGCAGTATGTCCAAGATCTTGGCGCCAAGGTCTGCTTCGCTTCTGTTGCTCATCCGAGAAGCAACGGTCAAGCGGAGAGGGCAAATGTTGAAGTGCTGCGAGGCCTCAAGGCCAGAACTTTCGATAGGCTGCACAAGTGCAGAAGAAACTGGATCGAGGAGCTGCCGGTGGTTCTTTGGTCGATCAGGACGACGCCAAATCGATCCACTGGCCAGACACCTTTCGCTCTAGTCTACGGAGCAGAGGCAGTCCTCCCACGGAACTCGTTTACGGGTCACCTCGAGTGCTCGCTTATGATGAGCTTGAGCAAGAGCAGCTGCGGCAAGATGACGCGCTGCTCCTTGAGGAAGACCGTCTTCAGGCTGCTATGCGAGCCGCTCGCTACCAGCAAGCTTTGCGTCGCTACCATAGCCGCAAAGTTAAAGCCAGAAGCTTCGAGGAAGGCGACCTTGTTCTTCGGCGTGTTCAGTCCGCCAAGAATTCCAACAAGTTGACGCTGAAGTGGGAAGGCCCTTATCGGGTGAAACGAGTCACTAGGCCCGGCGCTGTCCGCCTTGAGACCGAAGATGGCATTCCGGTGAGCAACTCCTGGAACATTGAACATCTTCGTAAGTTTTACCCGTAGGGCGCGGTTGCCGGAAGCTTTTCCGGCAACCACCTTCTGTACAAATCTTGCCGCTGTTGCATGTAATCCTTTGTACAGAGCCGGGCGCAGACCCCGTGCACAAGTAAAATTCATGTGCCCCGCACATCTTGTCAGTTTCATGCTGTAATCCTTTTTGCATATATTATCTGACACTTTGTGCAGCACCAGACCCCGGTAAGCAATAACGAGCCATAAGGCTCCATATCATTACTTTCTTTCTCTGTCTCTTTCTCAAAAGAAGGAAGGTTCCCCCGCCCACAAGGTTTGCCGGGGGGGAAGGAGAAGATAATGGTGTGGACTGGGCCGTTCAAGAGAGTTTCTCCTTGCCGGGAAGCAGACGACAGAAAAGCTAAGTTGCTAAAGTTTAAGCAATTAGTTTTTAAGTTTTTTGAGTTATTTTCCTTGAACGACCGTGCTTTGTATGGAAAACCTATGCGTGGAGGAACCAACTCGTAGCTAGCTGCGCCCTTACTTTGTTTCGAGTCCGCTCAACAACTTAAGTGAGCTGCAACTAGTTGCGACAAGGTTGCTTGTCGGTAGCGACCCCGCCAGCAGGCTGCTGAAGTTCCGCACTCGGCGCTCGCGGCAAGGGTGCCTGCACCGGCAAGTTTCCCTAGAAAGCGTAGGGCAGAACCATACAAAGCCAAGAGTCGAGTAAAGGAAGTAACACCGCAATTTTTTACCTAAGATAGAGTTATATTACAAAAATAACTTGTCGCGCCTCTAATAAAGTGTTCCCATGACATGACTGGCAGCGACAAGAAAAGAAGAAAACGGACTGCCTAATCTATGCGACCGCTTGAGCGCGGCAAGCTCTTCGCCACCCACCTTCAGATCAGCCTCCAACTGTGCCACCTTCTCCTCCAGCTCTTTCTTGGCGGCCTCTGCAATTGCCGCAGCATCCTTTGCCTCCTTGAGTGCCCCGCCAAGTGCTCGCTCGCGCTCGGCGAGCTCTTCCTCGTAGCTGTCGAGGTTGGCCTTCCGCTGCACTAGTCCACCCTCGCGCGCAGACTGCTTCTCGGCAACCAACCTTTGCTCCTCCTCAGCTTCGGCCTTCTCGAGAAGAAAGGCCGTGCACTCCTCGTCGAGTCGCTCCCGCTCCTGCGCCAGGGACCGGAGAGCTTCTTGGTTTTGGCCCCGGAGCTCCTCCGCACGCTTCTCCACGTCAACTCCCGCCTTCGCGACAAGCGCTTCCCGGGAAGCCAGCTTGGCTTGCCGGGCGCGGTAGAGTGACAGCAGCTTCCGCAGTAGCTGCTCCTCCTCAGGCTCGCCGCTGCTGCTGCTGGGCGCGTCAACCAACGACAGTCCAGCAGAGGCGAGCACCTCCCCGTCAAAGGTCTCTCCCTCGATCGGTGCCCTGGAGTTCGACGCCCAGGGTAGCTTGATGAAGATATTGTCACTGGCCTTCAAGTAGGCGCCGGACTGGGGCTCCTCGGAGCCCGGCTCCACAGAAGCAGCAGAGGGTTCGGCGGTCGGCGCAGCGCCCGGCGCAGCGCCCGGCGCTCCTGCGGCCTCAGGGTCGTCAGTGCGATCGCCCGACCCCTTGCCGGCTTCTGCAGCAGTAGCCCCGATGGCCTCCTCGCCGACGTTCTCATCAGCACCGGCACCTTCCTCGCCGGCACCCTCTATCTCCATTGGCTCAGCCGTAGATGGGTCTGAAGAACGAAGAAGGGAGGAAAATCAACCAAAAAATCCAAGAGAGGAAAAACAGAAGAAGCAGAACCCAAGGGAAAGTTTCTGGGCAAGTGGATTACCTGCGCCAAGATCTTCAGTTGCGGCCTCGGTCGCCGCCGGGTCAGCAGTGCAGTCCCTTGCCGGAGAGTCCCCTCTTGCCGGAGAGCGCTCCCTTGCCGGGGACTCCTCCCTTGGCGGCGCAGTCGAAATAGGTGTCACTTCGGGACCAGCTTCCGGGCGCTCCTGATGAGACTGTTCTGCTCCTGCACAAGTCAACAAGCAAGATATCAACAAAGGAAAAAGCACTCAAGCGCGCCCGGCAGCGAAAGGCTAAACTATGAACTTACGCTGGGGGCTGTGCTGGGGGCTTCTTTGAGGAGTGATTGCCGGGTCCGTCAAGGTGGTCTCGGACCCGCCTCCTGCTGGCGCGATGGGGTCATCCTCGATGACGATCACCGCGGCCTTGGCCCTCTTCGCCGCTCTCTAGGCCAGCGTTCTGAAAAGAAAGGAGTCCAGATTGGAGCAAGTCAGATACAAGATATAAACAGCAAGATTGAAGAACTACAAGAGGACCATGGAAACTTACTCTTCTTCCTCCTCGTCGGAGCTGAGCGCGGAAAGATCGAAGTCCGGCCCTCCTCCGGTGCGGCGAGGTGGAGGAGTAGGATCCCTTGCCCGCTTGGCGGGGGCGGTGGCGGTGGCCCAGGAAGATCCCGCTTCAGTTGCCGCTGTTGCGTGAGGCGCTCCCGCGACAACATTGCTTGCCGCGGTAGAGCGCGTCGCGCGGCTCGGTGGCTGTGGAGTCGGCTGCCGCCCCGCTGCGTCCCCAGCCCTGCGGAGGAGCCTTCTTGGCGGGGCCGGGGGCTCCGCCTGCGGCAAGTTTTCTGAAGGCTCGGCCTACTCCTCGCCGGCCTCGCTCGGCTCGGCTTCGGAACCGGAAGGCTCCTCCTCGCCCATGAACTCCGCGCGTTCGGCAAGGTTTGCCGCCTCTGCAGCCTCCGCCTCCTCCACAGTAAACCCAAACACGCCCGCGGCAGTTGCGGCCGCAACCTCTTCCGCCCTAGTGGCGATGCGCTGCAGCTCCTTGTCGGTGGTGTCACGGGTGAGGCTCTTCTGCTCGTCAGCATGGACCGGCACCTCCTCCAAGTTGTCGAAGAACGCTTGCACAACGTCATCCGTAGGCTCTTGCCAGGTTAGGACGATTCCGTGTGAATCGAACAACGGCATCATAGCGCGGATCCGATCAAGCGAAGAGTTATTGCACAAAGGAACTACGCCCCTCGGCAGTGTGAATGGATGCTGGGGATCACATTTGAATAAATCCAAGAGCATTGCGTCCAGCTCCAAGACGGTGAAGTTGTAATTGAGGCCCGGCCGCAGCCTCATGATGTCCGCCGAATTCTTGAATTCCCAAGCGGGCCTCCCCCTCTCCTGCGGGGGGGCAATGCGGCGGCGGAGGAAGTCTGCCCCGACAGCACCTACGGTGAGCCCGGCAAGCCTGAGGCGAAGAATCCTAGTGGTGGCGATCTTCAGCCTCTTGTCTTCCGGGGCCAGGTTTCTCCAGTCATTGCCGCGCACTATTGGAGTTTGGCGCACGGCGGTGAAGGGCTGCGGATTCTCCTCAACAATCCAACACCACTCCACTCTCCACTCCTCCCACTTGCTGCGGAGCTCACCCTCCAAGTACGCCTCTTTCTTGTCGACTCTCGAGATCCAAGCAATCCCTCCGGCAAGTGGCTCTCCTCTCTCTACCCGAGGTATGAAGAAGTGGCGGAAAAGGGCAACACTAGGGTGGACTCCGACAAAGTTTTCGCACAAATGTGCGAAAACTGCCATGGTCAGGACAGCGTTGGGGGTGAAGTCAAGGAGGCGGAAGCCATATGTGTTCATAATATCACAGAAGAACTCCGAGAAGGGCGGGCAGAGCCCGCTGTAGAAGAATAGCGGGAAGAACGGGTACCCGTTTGGAGCCAACTCCGAAGCAGCGGCCGGGAGTACGCTCGTGCGCGGATGCGCACGCGTCTCCGTCGCCCAAAAGAGGTAGAAGTACTCCCTCAGCTCCTGCACGCCGAGCTGGGGGTGAAGATCGCCCGCTCCTTCCGCAGCGCCGCGAGCCGCTGCGCCTCGGCCGACTTCACGCCCTTGCCCTTGTCGGCTTTCGGGGCCATGGCGGAGGTGGCGGGGAAGGTCGACAGCGTTGGTGAAGCTGGTGGCAATGGGGAGCGGAGCGCGTCTCTCTCGGCTTCGAGAAGAAGGGGGGAGCGGCGGAGTTTCTTGAAGATGAAGTAGCAGCAACCAGCGAGGGGGAACGAACTGCCCCTGTTTCCTCTGCTTATAAAGAGGGACGGGGCGGACGTTTCGGCCTTCCAAATAAAGAATTACCCACGATCTCTCCCACGACGCCGCGATTGACGCGTGCCGTTACGGGGGGCGCGGTGGATACGGAGTTAGATTCGGCGTGACCCAGGCCCGCGCGTGCCCGTGCCCTGTTTTGGGCCTGGCCCAACAGCGCTCGGCACCGTGTGTGGCCCAGGCCCGGGGGCTCCTGTCGGTGTACTAGAGTAGGGGTACCCTAGTATCCCGAACTTGTGCATGGGCAGTTGTAGCGCCCCGCGGCAAGGCTCGTCGGACGATCGCCAGAGTTCTCCGTGGGTTCCTTTGGAGCCATTCAAGAACAAAGCATTTAAGATGAAGAGACAAGGCCCCGGCAAGAGGAGCTTGCCGGGAAGAGACAAGGCCCCGGCAAGAGGAGCTTGCCGGGAAGAGACAAGGCCCCGGCAAGAGGAGCTTGCCGGGAAGGCCAACCACGGCACCTCAAGAAACTTGCCGCGATGCACTGCACGTCCCGGCAAGGTCCGGTGAGCGACAAGCTTCCGGACGCAACAAGACGACGACCCCGATAAGGTACTTGCCGGGGGCCAGCTGCCACTCTGTACCCGCGCTCCAGCGCACCCACCCGCGTGTCACCATGAGACTTTCTCAGGGGCGCGTGGCGGGAGCCTGTGCAGCCAGGGGTACGCGATGGCGAGCGGAGATGAAGAGGAGGCCATCGTGGCAAACGGTGGCGCACCTAACGGTCACTTTTTGCACTGTTTAGGCAACTCAGACGGGCATTCAATGACCTTGTCCCCTGCCGTCAGAGTTAGGTAGGGTGCACTGTGTCCAGAGTAGCGGTAGCTGCATCTACCGCATCCTTTTCCATTTTTACCCTTCTAGTCTACGTTGCCACCTGTCGGTGACCCCTTGAGAGTATAAAAGGAGGCCCGTGCGCAACGTAGAGGGGGTTCGGCTCATTCAAAACACCAAGAACATTCTCACGCTCGGTCTGGCAGCGTTCATCGCTCCTGACCAAGAACTCAATACAACCAGACAAGCAGCAGTAGGAGTGTTATCTCTCCGGAGAGCTCCGAAGCTGGGTAAAACTGCTCGCGTGTACTGCCTCGATCCGCTCTGCGTGCGACCTCCGCCCCCCTTCGAACCGAAAGGGGCTCGGTCCGCCGGTCCCCATAGGTGTTCATGGATCAGTTTCCCCGACATAAGCTGGTTAGGCGAGAAGGCCCTACTGATGTATCAGATGATGAAGAAAACAGACACCTTTGTCTAGAGTGATGCTGCTAATACGGCATTTGAAGATTTAAAGAGACAGTTGTCTGAGCCACCGGTCCTTGCGGCTCCCATTGATAAAGAACCGTTACTGTTATATGTGGCTGCTAACTCATGAGCCGTCAGTGTCGCCATCGTGGTGGAGCGTAAGGAGGCAGGAAAGGAGCATCCGGTTCAACGGCCGGTTTACTACATCAGCGAAGTGATCATTGAGTCTAAACAAAGATATCCACATTGGCAGAAACTTGTTTACGGAGTGTTCATGGCAAACCGGAAGCTGAAGCAGTACTTCCAAAGTCATCCTATAACGATGGTAAGTTCCACCCCTTTGGGAGACATCATTCAGAATAGGGAGGCCACAGGACGAATCGCCAAGTGGGCTATTGAGCTTGGGCCCTATGGTTTGAAGTATATGCCACGTACTGCTATTAAATCTCAAGCCTTGGTGGACTTTATCAATGATTGGACAGAGTTGCAGGCACCTGAGGAGAAGCCAGATAACACATATTGGACTATTCACTTTGATGGGTCTAGGCAGTTAGAAGGCTCAGGGGCTGGAGTTGTTTTAACTTCCCCTCGAGGTGACAAATTTTGTTATGTGCTCCGGCTTATGTTTCCCTGTACTAACAATGCAGCTGAGTACGAGGCCTTGATCCATGGTCTCTGGATGGCCAAAGAGATGAATTTGAGCCGAGTAAGGTGCTTGGGCGACTCAGATCTCGTGGCTCAACAGGTGTCAGGCAAGTGGGACTCCAAGGATCCCCTTATGGCGGCTTACCATCATGAAGTATATGTTGTGGCTGGGCACTTCAAAGGTTATCAAGTAGAGCACATTGATCGAAGGAAGAATGAGGCGGATGATGCATTAAGCCGGTTGGGATCTCAGCGTAAGCCGGTGCCGCCTAACACCTTTCTTGATGTTTTGCATAATCCTTCTGTCAAGGTACCTACAGAGGAAGAACTAGCAGTGCCAGACCCGGAGGAATAGCTGGTGGCTGCCCTTCACGTCATCCCGGATTGGACAGTGCCATATTTGGCCTACATGACCCGGGGAGAGTTGCCTGAGGATGAGACCTTGGCGAGACAAATCATCAGGCGGTCCAAATCTATGACGATTGTTAATGGCGAGTTACATCACCTCAGTGTCACGGGGGCATTTCAACATTGTGTGTCGCCTGCGGAGGGTCAAGAGATACTTCTTGAGATCCATGAAGGAGATTGTGGTCATCATGCCGGCTCAAAATCTCTTGTGGCCAAGGCTTACTGTCATGGTTTCTATTGGCTGATGGCTCATGCTGATGCAGAGGATCTAGTCAGCAAATGTGACGGATGTCAAAAATTCTCACGACGAGCTCATGTGCCGGCTCAAGAGTTGAGGATGATTCCAATTACTTGGCCATTCGCAGTCTGGGGGCTTGACATGGTTGGACCTTTCAAGAGGTCTAAGGATAAAAAGACACACCTCCTGGTGGCAGTGGATAAGTTTACAAAGTGGGTTGAGGCAGAGCCGGTCAGTAAGTGTGATGCAGCCACAGCGGTTCAGTTCATCAAAAAGGTGATCTTTCGTTTTGGTTTTCCACACAGCATCATAACTGATAATGGCACTAATCTCTCCAAGGGTGCCATGGAAGAGTTCTGTCAACGAGAACATATCCGGCTTGATGTTTCGGCTGTTGCTCATCCTCAATCCAATGGTCAAGCAGAAAGAGCTAATCAGGAGATCCTAAAGGGTATCAAACCACGGCTCTTGGTCCCCTTACAGCGGACTCCGGGTTGTTGGGTGGAGGAGTTACCCTCTGTACTGTGGAGCATCAACACTACGCCTAACAGATCCACGGGTTATACACCTTTTTTCATGGTCTATGGAGCAGAGGCAGTCCTGCCAAGTGACATCCGGCATGACTCACCCCGCGTGGCGGCTTACGTTGAGGCTGATAACGAAAAAGCTCGTCAGGATGCACTTGACTTGTTGGATGAGGAGCGAGACTTGGCAATAGCCCGCTCGGCGATTTACCAGCAAGACCTTCATCGCTATCACAGTTGCTGGGTTAGAAGCAGAACCTTTTAGGAAGGCGACTTAGTGCTCCGGCTCATCCAGGATCAGTCTGATATGCACAAGCTATCCTCTCCTTGGGAAGGACCCTTTGTGGTCAGCAAGAATCTGAACAACGGGTCATACTACCTCATCGATGTTCGAGAGCACAAAGACTCACGTAAGTCGGAGGAGGAGACCCGCCGGCCGTGGAATATCGCCCATCTTCGGCCTTACTATACTTGAGCCACCGGCTCTCAAGATGTATATATTTTGACGATGTATATATTATATAAAGCAATAAAGCAGGACCTCTGTACTTTTTTTACCCTCAAAGCTCTATATGCCTTTTTATCAGATGGTGGAAACAACCAACAGGGAGCGGATCATATCTGAATCCGGCTTTCCCTTTGGTCCGGCTTATGATCATATCTAAATCTAGCCATGATCACTTGGGGGCTTCCTGTTCAAACATAGGTCGTATTCGAACCAAAGAGAACATAGCTGTCGATACTCACTTGATCGGCATACTGCCAAACCCACTTGGGGGCTTCTTGATCATATTTGAATCATAGCTTAACCCCTTTGGGTCTGACGTGGATCGTATTCGAATCAGCATCATTAAACAACTCTTATGGTCACTTGGGGGCTTCCTATTCAAACATAGGTCGTATTCGAACCAAAGAGAACATAGTTGTTGATACCCACTTGATCGGCATCGCCAAAGCCACTCGGGGCTATAGGATCGTATCTGAATCTTAGCTTATCCCCTTTGGAACGGTTTACTGATCGTATTTGAATCAGAAGCCTTTGAAAATTGTTATTATCCATTATACTTCATAAGTCTAAATTATTTGACTATCTTGAGACCTTCTTGAAAGCACTATGAGATGGTTTTTTGTTCTTCCGGCTTAATATTGAACACCCCAGGTTATTAAGTGTCAGGTGAACATTATATGTTCCAACCTTCAGGAGTTGAGTTTACCCGCATGGTGTAGGTCATATAAGCAGGCGAGATCATCAAAAGGATCACAGGTATATTATTGTGATTATGTTTAACAAATATAATCCTAACCCGGCCTTTATATGATGTTTTGGTTTGCACTCTGGGTTATCAATACCTTATGTGACCCCCGATGCGAAAAACCGCCAAGGGAATTTTTGCTTGTTTTATATGCAGGATACGGCAAGCAAATTTAACATCAAGGAAATAAAATATCAACATAAGCTGGAAGTATATAGCGATGGCGGCTTACAGAACTATTAAGTGCCATAAACATGCGCGAAGGCATGACAAAAATTGAGCGGTTTTTTCTGCCCTATTACAAGACTCCCCGAGTCTGAATAATGAAGCATTGTTTTCGCAAAGTCATAAACACCTGGTGGTTCACTCCTTTGGTGGGTTTGAAGATTCCGGGTTATCCTTCTGCGCCTCTCCGTCGGCTGCCCTGTCCTAGAAGGTTGACGAGGCCCAGTCAATGCCACTCAAGGCTTCAAACTCGGCTTCATCATCTATTAAACCGGTTGGGTCCACTTCAGGGGCAAAGGTATGCTTACGAGTTGGAGGGATCGGGCTGACGTCATCATAGGGAGGTGTTGGGATTCTCCGATTCTCGCTATCATAGCCCGACTGATACTTAGCAAGGTCCATATCATTCCCAGTGAGAGTAGCCACGGGGCGTATGTCTTTGACACAGGCGGTGAAATCCTGTTCATCAAATACGGTCCCATCTTCTTTCAGACTCGGGTATCCAAGAGCGAGGTCGGTCGGGTCTAGCTCTGGAATCCATGCTTTCGCCCGGCTCAACGCGGCTATGGCCCCAACTCTTGCGGACGCCCGCCTTAGATCTTGGACCCGTTGAGGTAGTGAAGCAAGCCGTTTGAGCATGTCTTGCAGGAGGTAAGGAACGTCATTTGATAAAGCTACAACGGCCAAAGCACGTTGTGACCCGGTGTAGAGCTGTTCCACAAGAGTATAAACCGCCTTCAGCTTGATCAACATGTTCTGCTTGAGGTTTGTGCTCCTAGGGCCTGCATTATTAAACATAAGGTGAGCCGGAGCTGACAATTGAAGTAATCATTGAAAGGAGGTTTGCAAGGTTTAAAGTTTATATGAGTAACTTACCAAAGATTGCTGAGACCATTTGAGATATCTGGCGCTTTAAGCCGGATAGCTCCGCTGTTGCTTCTGCAAGCAATGCCTCTGCCGTCTCGGCCCGGGTCACCAGTGAAGCCTTTTCATCAGCCCAGATTTTCTTCTCCGCCTCAAAATTTTTCTTCAGCTTCTCTTGTTCAGAGACACTGAATTCAAATTTGGAGTTGACCTTTTGAATTTCAAGTTCTTGAGCTGCCAGGCGCTTCTTCAGATCAGCAGTCTCCGACTCAAATTGACTTATGGTGGCCTGCATTAATGCCGGGTTATAATCAGAATCATGGTAAGATAACATTAAGTCCCAAGCACTTTGCAAGCAAAGATACTTGACACTTGGGGGCTAATGTATGCTGAAGAATTTTAACTTACAATGCCGGCTCATGGAAATTAAGTCTCAAGCACTTTGCAAGCAAAGATGCTTGACACTTGGGGGCTAATGTGTATCGCAAGTTTAAAGTATCATGTTACAACCGGGTTAAATATCTTCTTTCTAAACCGGACAAAGCAGTGCTAAGTAGTTTTCTAAGTCTACAGCATATTTATTCATAAGCAATAGACTTGGGGGCTGATACAGTAAGTATGATTCGGAAAAGTAGCATCAGTCATACCTCAGATTTTTGCTGTATTTGCTTCACCATGTCAATTTCCAGGTCACGGCTGCTATGTACTTGATTGAGATAGCCAGAGACTATATCTCCAATACTTAAATGAGTATAGTCAGCAATGTCTAGCTTGGCCTTTCGGCGTTCCAGAAGTTCCTCCTTAGCAGAGCACTTGGCAAGGACAGTGGGTCGCCCTGGCTCAACAAAGTGAGTCTTCAGAATCTCAACGTCCGGATCAATTGTCTTGGCCGGGCTAGGAGCTTCCGGGTTATCAGAGCTGTTGAGAGTATCTTCGGCGGGTGGATCAGAGGTTGGTGCTGGAATGTCATAGGCTGGTTCAGGCGGCGGCTGATGGGTAGAACTATCAGGAGCAGTCATGCCAAGCTCCGGTTCAGTCATGACCGGGTCTCGGGACGGCTTACTCTTTTTTGCCCTCTTACTGGGCTTCACTTGCACGCTGTGGACAAAGGCAGAAGGATGAGTACAAAAGCATGGGTAAGGTAAAGCATAAGGTAAACAAAAATACGTTACCCGGGGGCAGTTTTGAAAGCCGGCATGTTAGATTGCATAGACTTGTCGGAGGAAGGAGAGGTATCCCGATAATTGGAGTCAGATGAATTGAGAGGTTGGCGAATTAAACCCGCCAAAGGTAAAACAGAACGTAAATCGGAGATAACCTCAGTCCGACGCTTCCTGGTTACGTCAGGTAAGCCGGAGGAGAGCTCTACATCCTTGCTGTTCCGGGTCTGCCTCCGGCTTTCAAACTGTTGTTGCTTCAAAAGAAATTGAGGATCTTGATAAGCTAGAGGATGTGAAAATCTTACTTTCCGGGTCACCCTTCGGATTTTTTGCTTTGGCAAAGGCTCTGAGTCGGAGGAGATTATAGTTACCTCTTCATCAATCGCTTGGTTGTTCCCCGTATCCTCCTGAAAGGATAGAATGTCAATAAAATAATGACAAAAGAGTCAGGAGAGTTAAGAATTACCTCTTCTTCATCATCAGAAGTGTCATCCAATTTGAATAAATCTGAAGTGCTTGGCTTCTTCTTCCTTGAAGTTCCTGTTTTGGCGGCTTTCCTTTCGGCTCTTTTTGCCGCTCTGGCTTGTTTGGCCACCTCATGGTCATATTTGACCTTCCAGAAGTTGTCATCGGTCTGTGAAAAATGATAAGGGGTTATGAGTAAAAGCAAGATGTAATATAGTAAAGATTATTCATTGAGGTTGATGACTCACAGCAGGGGCCGGGTTCTTCTTGCAGAAGGGAAGTAAACCAAAGGCATTACTAATCACCGTGCCTTCTTTCAACAACGTTTGGGTCATGGCCTCCACCACATCTTCTGGTAAGTCATCGGGGCTATGACGCAGTGGGTCATCCTTCTCGCCGGAGTAAGTGCACATTAAGCCGGGGCGGCGGCTTAACGGAAGCACTCGCCAAGTAACCCAGACTCGGACCAGGTCGATGCCGTCCAAGCCATTTCCCAAAAGAGCTTTGATTTTTCTAATGGTGGGAGCAAGTGGCAGACGTTCAACAGCAGTCAGTTTATCCGGCAGCGGGTGGTTGGACTCAAGGCGCAGGGCGCGGAAGCCGGGCAGAGGATTTTCCTCAGCCGGAGAAGTGTCCTGGCAGTAGAACCACGTCTGATTCCAATCCTTTGGGTGACTCGGCATAAGGAAAGAGGCAGTCTCTCCGCCGCTGAATCGAGATGCCACTGAGTTCAAGACTGGGCCCGTTGGCACGTTCATTCTGCCGGTTTAAATAGAATAGCTCTCTGAATAAAAGTATATTGGGCTCTTCTCCAAGGTACACCTCGCAGAAGACTTGGAAGTTGCAAATGTTTGACACGGAATTGGGCCCGATGTCTTGAGGTCTGAGGTCAAAGAAATGCAAAACATCCCTGAAGAATTTTGAACCGGATGGAGCGAAGCCCCGGTTCATGTGATCAGTAAACACGATTACCTCCCCCTTTTTGGGTTGAGGCTTCTCCTCTGACGGGTTAGGAGCACGATAATACATGACCTCCTTCGTTTTGGGCAGATGGCCGGATTTCACAAAATCAGACAAAGTGCTCTCTGTAACAGTGGATTTCACCCAGTTGCAGGTCACGGGAGCTTTGGGAGCCTTGGGTGCCATTACGTAAATTGAAGCCTATGACAAAATAAGAGGTTCTGGTTCATATTTAACCCGGAGGAAAACATTTTAAGTCTATTCAATATGGTGGCTTAAGAAGGGACCTAATGATATATGGGTAACCATGCAGTGATATTTAAGCCGCTACAGGTATCAAAGGCAGTTAAATTTTCTTAAGTCACGAGGACAGAGGCAGTTTTTTATTTAAGGGTGGAACAAACAGGTTTCACAAGTTGCGGCTATTATTTTGGATCAAACGGCTATTCTGAAAAGAAAAATTTCTAGACCTAGGACTGGCACAGATGAAGCTCAAGGGCTCGAACGGGGCCTCTGTGCGACGAAAAGGGGTCTGCTTGCATTCGAAATGGGTGCGAAATAGCTACCGCATCAGTTTTATATCATCTTAAAGATCAAGAAACGGGGGTGGTGATGAAATCTATGAGGGGTTCCTGATGAACAACGAAGAACACCGAGGAACTCGAAGGTCCTAATGCGGATCTGAGGAACAAGAAGGAGGAAACTTATAGATGCAGAGTTGCTGCGGAGGTTCGTCGCACTTTTCTGGTCAAATCATGTTGATGCGCCGGCCTGAGTTGGCGAGGACGAGGAGATCTGCGACGGCAGCGGCAGCGGAGCTCGAGCGGCAGAGAGACAGCGAGAGGAAGAAGATGAACGACTGAGGGAGAAAATGAAGAAGACCTAGGTCGAGCCTATTTATAGGGAAGGGCCGACCAGGACGGCGCGAGAAACGAGGAGATTGGATATTGTTATCCAGCAACCCTGATGCCTCGGGTTTCCGGACAATCAGTAAAGGCAAAGATCTGTTGAAGATATAGCAAGATAAAATAAGGATTTAATTGGAGATGATGTCACGGCAGGTTAACGTGGATCCAGAAGATGACGTCATGGTGGGTTAATCCCTTTTGCACAGACAAAAGACCGAAGGCTTATTTCTTAAGGTATTTTAAGATTGACATGAACCGGTTCAAATCAATCTGGGGCCTAATGTTGGGGATATAACTATTTGTGTAAGCCGCCCAGGAGGGGCCGGGTTACGCAAAGAAGACTCATCAGAAAGAAGCCCAAGACCAAGCATGAAGATGGCAGTTCAATAAAGGGTCTATGGCCCGCAGGTGGCTTAAAGCCCATAGTGGTAAACCTCATGAAGATATGACTTGTAACGTAAGGTAGAATTAACTAGTCACCAAGCTGGAAATTATCTATGAGCCGGCCGAGACTCTGTAGGCCGCAGGGCATCCACCCGTGTATATAAGGGGACAACCCGCTGGCGGTTTAGGGCAAGAAACAACTCATCGAGAACCGGGCATAGCGTATCTCGCTCCCTGGTAATCGAAACATCAAGCAATACCAACCCAACTAGACGTAGGCCTTACCTTCATCGTAAGGGGCCGAATTAGTATAAACCTCTCGTGTCTTTTGCCCTAATTAACCCCTTCAAGCTTCCGAGTTGCGATGGCTCCACGACTAAGTCCTTTCACTAGGACATCTGACGTGACAATTCCACGACATATATGGTTTATTTGGTGGAAGATCATATGTTAAGATCCATTATGCTATTCAATACCCCTCTGATCTTGAGCATGTTATCATTTGTGAGTAGTTGCTTTCATTCCTGAGGTCACGGGAGAAATCATGTTGCAAGTAATCATGCGAACTTGTTATGTGTTCAATATTTTGATGGTATGTATGTTGCCATTCTCTTAGTGGTGTCATGTGAACATCGACTACATGAAACTTCACCATATTTGGGCCTAAGGGAACGCATTGTGGAGTAGTTATTAGATGGTGGGTTGCGAGAGTGACAGAAGCTTAAACCCCAGTTTATGCACTATTCCGTAAGGGACTGATTGGATCCAAAAGTTTAATGCTATGGTTAGAATTTATTCTTAATACTTTTCTCGTAGTTGCGGATGCTTGTGAGAGGGTTAATCATAAGTAGGAGGTTTGTTCAAGTAAGAATAGCACATAAGCACCAGTCCACCCACATATCAAATTATCAAAGTACCGAACATGAATTAAGCCAACATGATGAAAGTGACTAGATGAAATTCCCGTGTACCCTCAAAAACACTATCATAAGAAACCATTTTGGACTGTCCTTTGCCTCAAAAGGATTGGGCTACCTTGCTGCACTTTTGTTACTACAATTGTTAGTTGCTCGTTACAAATTATCTTGCTACTAAACTACTCTGCTACTTACAATTTTGGCACTTGTAGACATTACCTTTCTGAAAACCACTTGTCATTTCCTTCTGCTCCTCGTTGGGTTCGACACTCTTACTTATCGAAAAGAGCTACAATTGACCCCATACACGTGTGGGTCATCAAGGCAATTTTCTGGTGCCATTGTCGAGGAGTGAAGCGCTCTTGGTAAGTGGAAATTGGTAAGGAAACATTATTAATACATACTGAAATTTATTGTCACTTGCTACTATGGAAAACAATCCTTTGAGGGGTTTGTTTGGGGTATCTTCACCTTGATCAGAACCACAACTAGTTACCCCTCAAGCTACTGCACCTACTGAAAATATTGAATATGATATTCCTTCGGGTATGTTAGAACAACTGCTAGCTAATCCTTATGCAGGAGATGGGATTGAACATCCTGATATGCACTTGATATATGCGGATGAAATTTGTGTATTATTTAAGCTTGCAGGTTTGCCCAGAGATGAAGCTAAGACTAAGGTTTTCCCTTTATCTTTGAATGCAAAAGCATTGACATGGTATAGGCTATGTGATGATATTGGATCTTGGAACTAGAACCGTTTGAAATTGGAATTTCATCATAAATTTTATCATATGCATCTAGTTCATCGTGATCGGAATTATATATATAATTTTTGGCCTCGTGAAGGATAAAGCATCTCTCTAGCTTGGGGTAGGCTTAATTCAATGTTATATTCTTGCCCCAATCATGAGCTCTCGAGAGAAATTATTATTCAGAATTTTTATGCTCGGCTTTCTCGTAATGACCAATCCATGCTCGATACTTCTTGTACTGGTTCTTTTATGAAGAATACTATTGAATTCCGGTGGGATCTTTTAGAAAGAATTAAACGCAACACTGAAGATTGGGAACTCGACGAACATAAAGAGTCAGGTATTGAACCTAAGTTTGATTGTATTAAATCTTTTATGAATACCAATGCTTTTTGGAAGTTTAGCACTAAATATGGACTTGACTCTGAGATAGTAGCTTCCTTCTGTGAATCTTTTGCTACCCATGTTGATCTCCCTAAGGAGAAGTGGTTTAAATATCAGCCACCAATTAAAGAAGAAATTAAAGAACCGGTAAAAGCTAAAGAAGAAACTATCATTTACAATGTTGATCCAGTTGTTCCCACTGCTTATATTGAAAAACCACCTTTTCCTATTAGGATGAAGGAACATGCTAAAGCTTCAACTGTGGTTAACAAAAGTTATGTTAGAACACCCAAACCATGTGAACAAATCAAAGTTGAACCTAGTATTGCTATGATTAAAGATCTCTTAGTTGACAATATTGATGGGCATGTTATTTACTTCTGTGATGAAGCTTCTAGAATTGCTAAACCTGAAGGAAAAGATAAAGATAGACCAGTTATTGGCATGCCTGTTGTCTCAGTTAAGATAGGAGATCACTGTTATCATGGATTATGTGACCTAGGTGCAAGTGTAAGTGCTATTCCTTTCTCCTTATACCAAGAAATTAAAGACGAAATAGCACCTACTGAAATAGAAGACATAGATGTTACTATTAAACTTGTTAATAGAGATACCATATCACCAATTGGGATTCTTAGAGATGTTGAAGTCTTGTGTGGGAAAATAAAATACCCTGCTGATTTTCTTGTTCTTAGCACCCCACAAGATAACTTTTGTCCCATTATATTTGGTAGACCTTTCTTAAACACCATCAATGCTAGAATAGATTCTGAGAAACAAATTATCGGTGTTAGCTTTGGTGATGAATCTCATGAATTTAATTTTCCAAGTTTAGTAAACAACCTCATAAGAAAGATTTGCCTAGTAAGGATGAAATTATTGGTCTTGCTTCTATTGTTGTGCCTCCTACTGATTCTTTGGAACAATATTTTCTAGACCATGAAAATGATTTGCATATGCGTGAAAGAAATGAAACAGATAGAATCTTTTTCCAACAACCATCTCTGCTTAAACACAATCTGCCTATTGAAACTCTAAGAGGTCCTCCTCCACCTGAAGGTGATCCTGTGTTTGAATTAAACAATTACCACACGCTTTGAAATATGCTTATCTTGATGAAAAGAAGATATATCCTATTATTATTAGTGCTAACCTTTCAGAACATGAAGAAGAAATATTATTGAAAGTTCTAAGGAAGCACAGGGTTGCTATTGGTTATACTCTTGATGATATTAAGGGCATTAGTCCCACTCTATGTCAGCACAATATTAATGTGGAACCTGATGCTAAACCCATTGTCGATCACCAACGTCGGTTAAACCCGAAAATGAAAGAAGTGGTAAGAACAAAATATTGAAACTTTTGGAAGCAGGTATAATCTATCCTATAGTTGATAGTAGATGGGTAAGTCCTGTTCATTGTGTCCCTAAGAAGGGAGGTATTACTGTTGTTCCTAATGATAAGAATGAGCTTATTCCATAAAGAATTGTTACGGGCTATAGAATGGTAATTGATTATAGAAAATTAAATAAAGCTACTAGAAAAGATCATTACCCTCTGCCTTTTATTGGTCAAATATTAGAAAGAGTATCTAAGCACACACATTTTTGCTTCCTTGATGGATACTTTGGCTTTTCACAAATACCTGTTTTACAATCTGATCAAGAAAAGACCACTTTTAGTCTTTACTTGTCCTTTTGAAACATTTGCTTATAGACGTATGCCTTTCGGTTTATGTAATGCACCTGCTACCTTTCAAAGATGTATGACTGCTATCTTCTTTGATTTTTGTGAAAAGATTGTTGAGGTTTTCATGGATGACTTTTCTGTTTATGGGAAGTCTTTTGATGATTGTTTAAGCAATCTTGATCGAGTTTTGCAGAGATGTGAACAAACAAATCTCGTCTTGAATTGGGAGAAGTGCCACTTTATGGTTAATGAAGATATTGTCTTGGGCCATAAAATTTCTGAAAGAGGCATTGAGGTGGACCAAGCCAAGGTCGATACGATTGAGAAAATGCCATGTCCTAAAGATATCAAAGGTATTCATAGTTTCCTTTGTCATGCTGGTTTCTATAGGAGGTTTATCAAAGACTTTTCTAAAATTTCTAGGCCTCTTACTAATCTTTTGCAAAAGGATATTCCCTTTGTGTTTGATGATGATTGTATGGAAGCCTTTGAAACACTAAAGAAAGCCTTAATCACTGCACCTGTTGTTCAACCACATGATTAGAACTTGCCTTTTGAGATTATGTTGTTGGTGTTGTTCTAGGACAAAGAATTGATAAGAAACTAAATGTTATTCATTATGCTAGTAAAACTCTAGACGGTGCTCAATGAAACTATGCTACTACTGAAAAAGAATTCTTAGCAGTGGTGTTTGCTTGTGATAAATTCAGATCTTACATTTTTTATTCTAAAGTAATTGTTCACACCGATCATGCTGCTATAAAATATCTTATGGAAAAGAAAGATGCTAAGCCTAGACTCATTAGGTGGGTTCTTCTACTACAAGAATTTGATTTGCATATCACTGATAGGAAAGGAGCAGAGAACCCTGTAGCTGATAACTTGTCTAGACTTGAAAACATTCTTGATGACCCACAACCAATTAACGATAGCTTCCCTGATGAACAACTAGCTACAATAAATGTTTCTCATAGTACACCTTGGTATGCTGACTATGCTAATTATATTGTTGGTAAATACATACCACCTAGCTTCACATACCAACAAAAGAAAAAATTCTTCTATGATTTAAGACATTACTTTTGGGATGACCCACATCTTTATAAAGAAGGAGTAGATGGTATTATTAGACATTGTGTACCTGAGCATGAACAGGAACAAATCCTATGGAAATATCACTCTGAAGCTTATGGAGGACATCACGCAGGAGATAGAACCGCTCATAAGGTATTGCAATCTAGTTTTTATTGGCCTACTCTCTTCAAGGATGCCCGTAAGTTTGTATCATCTTGTGATGAATGCCAAAGAATAGGTAATATCGATAAGTGTCAAGAAATGCCTATGAATTATTCACTTGCTATTAAACCATTTGATGTTTGGGGATTTAACCTTATGGGGCCTTTTCCTTCCTCTAATGGGTATACACATATTTTGGTTGCTGTTGATTATGTTACTAATTGGGTAGAAGCTATTCCAACCAGTAGTGCTGATCACAACACCTCTATTAAAATGCTTAAGGAAGTTATTTTCCCTAGGTTTGGAGTCCCTAGATATTTAATGACTGATGGTGGTTCACACTTTATTCATGGTGCTTTCCGTAAAATGCTTGCTAAGTATGATGTTAACCATAGAATTGCGTCACCTTATCATCCTGAGTCTAGTGGTCAAGTTAAACTTAGCAATAGAGAAATAAAACTAATCTTACAAAATACTATTAATAGATCCCGGAAGAATTGGTCTAAGAAATTAGATGATGCACTTTGGGCTTATAGAACAGCTTACAAAAATCCTTTGGGTATGTCTCCATATAAAATGGTTTATGGAAAAGCTTGTCATTTACCTCTTGAGTTAGAACACAAAGCATTTTGGGCAATAAAAGAACTTAATTATGATTTCAGACTTGCTGGAGAAAAGAGGTTATTTGATATTAGCTCAGTAGATGAATGCAGAACCCAGGCTTATGAAAATGCTAAGTTATTCAAAGAAAAAGTTAAAAGATGGCATGACAAAAGAATCCAAAAGTGCTAGTTCAAAGTAGGAGAATATGTTCTTTTGTACAACACTCGTTACAGATTCTTTGCAGGAAAACTCCTCTCCAAATGGGAAGGACCCTATGTCATCGAGGAGGTCTATCGATCCGGAGCTATCAAAATAAATAATGCCGAAGGGACTGACCCGAAGGTTGTCAATGGGCAACGAATAAAACACTATATCTAAGGTACACCCATTAATGTTGAAAGCTGTCACAGCCCCAGTTCAGGCCTTGCTTGTCTTTGCATTAGTATCCATGCATCATGCTTAAATTTTATGAAACTTGAAATGGGGATTGCCTAAACCCTAGCACCAAATGAATTCAACTAGGGTCAAAATAAAATCTTTTTCATTGAACTCAAAATGCCCTCTAAAAATGTTCAACATTTCTGGTTTGAGGTGAAAGCATCTACCAAAAATGGTTTATATTTTTGCAAGACATATTGGGCTCTGAATTAAATCATACTCTATTTGCATTTGGGCATTTAAATGCTATTAAATATTTTAAATGCTCAAATAATCATAAACTAAAATGTTTACTGTTGGATATATTCTAAAGAGTAGTCATGATTAGTTTCATGATTTTTGGATATGTTTAATTATTTTAAATAAAGCCCTAAAGACTACAGATTAATAGAAAACAGAAACAATAAATAAAAGGTAGAGAGAGAGAGACTTACCTGGACCTACCTACTGTGCAGCCCACCTGGGCGGCCCAGCTGGCAGCCCAGCCAACTGGCCCAGCCCACCACCGCCTCCTTCCCTGTCGTCTTCCTCCCGCCAGTAGGAGCAGCTGCGTGCTCGCACGCGCGCAGCCGAGGAGGCCAGCTCCTCCCTGCCTGGCTGCCTCCTCCTCCCCCTGGACGCCCCCACGACGCCACGCACCCCCCCCTCGACCCTCTGCACCTCTCCCCTCTCTCCCTGGACCTCCTCCCCCTCCTCTGTGTCTTTCTGCGGCGCCACCGAACGCTGTCGTCGCCGCCGACCGTCACCACCGTGGCCACCAGCATCCCCACGCCCAGCCAGCTAGTGCCCGAGCTCCGCCTCCTTGCGCTGAACCTCTCCACGCCGAAGGAAACAAGCCGGAGGGCCCCGCTTTGTCGCCATCGTCGCCGCCTTCGCCGTCGGTCGCCGGAGATCCGCCTCACCGCCCCGCTCGCTCCGACGCTTCCTCGGCCCCTCCATCTGCACCGGCCAACTCGCCGTGAGCTCCTCTTCTTTCTCCCCCTAGCCACGTCGCTCGAGCCGCCCCCTAACCCCGTTGGCCATCACGGCCGAGAGCTCGGCTCCGCCGGCCATGTCGCCGTCGTGGCCACAGACGCGTAAGCTCGAAACCAAGCGCGTCACCGTGCTCAGCACATCACCAGGAGGCCGTAGCACCCAGCCGTTCGCCCCGCCGTGCCCCACAGCACCATTCCCAACCTCGCCCGAACTCCGGCCGCCGCTGAGGTCGATGCCGCAATCGACTCCGGCCACCCCTGCCGCTAACTCCGGTCCAGTTGGATGCGGAAGAGCAACAGCAATGCGTAGAGCCCCTCAGTCGCTGATTTGGTCGCCGGAGGAGCGTTTCCGACGCCCTCCGCCATCGCTGGCGTCGCCGGCGACGAGCCGCGGGTCAACTCCGGCGAGTTTGACCCGGGTTTGACCGCACTTTGACCCGCTCTGGCTCACTGACGTGTGGGCCAGGCACTGTTTATTTAGGTGTTAGATTAGTTAACACTAATTAATTTAGTTAATTAACTAAACACTGACATGTGGGCTCATGCCCCCACTGACACTTTTAGTTAGGATTAAATTAGCACTAACACTCCCTGTTAATTAGCCTAGACACCGACGTATGGACCCCACTGGTCAGGTTTGACCTGGACCAGCCCTGTTGACCCTGCTAGCGTCACTCTGACGCATTGCTGACGCAATAACTAATTTCTGGATTTATTTTTATATAGAAAATTCCAGAAATTGTTGCAAACTTCTAAAAATCATAGTAAATCAACCATAGCTCCAAATCAAACAAATTATATACGAAAAATTATCAGAAAAATCCAAAGAATCTGTTTATGGCATTTTCATGCATGTTAGAGCAACTTAACCCTACTGTTTAGATGAAACAAGTTAATGCACTAATATGACCTCTTAAAATGGATTTGCATTTGAATCTTTGGTTCAAATGGACTCATCTCAATCTGTTCTAGCTTGCATTAGCCTAAAACACATTCATATTGCCATGTCATAGCATGCATCATATTGTGCATTGCATTGATCGTGTTTCTTCTCTGTTTGCCGGTGTTGTTCCCCCTCGGTAGACGTTGTACCGACGTTATGATCGTTGACACTGATGAAGACTCAATGCTATCTTCAGAAGTGCCAGGCAAGCAAAACCCCCTTGTTCATTCCGATACAATCCTACTCTCTCGCTCCTGCTCTCTTCTACTACATTAGGACAACAACGAGTCATTTGTTACTTGCTGCGGTAGCTGAACCCCTTTATCCTCTGCATGACCTGTCATTGCCACAGTAAATAGATGAAACCCACTAGCATGAGTAGGAGTTGTTTGAGCCCTGTTGTGCCTACTCATTCATGCTTGTTTGTCATGCCTGCTACTGCTTAGAGTTGAGTCAGGTCTGATTCATCGGGGATGAATCAGAGGTGTGTGAACATGTCCTACTATATGTGAGCTAAGTGTGTGAACACGATTTGGTAAAGGTAGCGGTGAGAGGCCATGTAGGAGTACAGGGTGGGTTGTCTCATTGAAGTCGTCCTTAGGAACTGAGTTCTGTGTTTGTGATCCATGATTCAGCTACTACCATGCATTGGGCCCTGAAATATGACCCCGCTCAACTTCTTAATCACCCTTGTCCTCTGTCCAAGAGTTGCAAGTAGTTTCTGGTGTTTGTAGTATGCTGGAGGCCGTGTGCAGCGCTGACCGGAGGGGTGGGCTGTGATGCGGTAGGCACGTGGAACGGTGTACCGGGTGCCCATTTGGTGTCTCGAGAACCCTGCACACATCGTTTGGGGCTGTGAGCGAAACTCCGGCCGGATCTCCTCGCAGATGGAACCCGAATAGGCGATAAACCTGGACTAGAGACTTGAGTGTTCAGGTAGGTCGTGGTCTACACCCACGTCGGCTTTTGCTTGAAGTCTGCCGAGCACATGTCGTGTGCAGACGCTAAGTGGTGGAAACATGTATGAAGAAGTACACCCCTGCAGGGTTAACATCATCTATTCGAATAGCCGTGTCCGCGGAAAAGGACTTCTGGGTTGCCTATATCAGTTCATAGACAAGTGGAAGTGGATACTTTAAAATGCGCAAGATAAGCGTGAGTGCTATGGTTGGCGTTCTCGTAGGGAGACGGGAGCGGATCCATAGTGGTGTATTGATATGGTGAATATGTGGACTCGTGTGCGCCACCTCAAAAGAGTTACTTGCAATCGTAATTTAGGATAGCCACTGAGTCAAAGCTGGCTTGCTGCAGTTAAACCCCACCATCCCCTTTGTTGATAATGATGCATGTGTAGTTAGTTCTGATGTAAGTCTTGCTGGGTACATTTGTACTCATGTTTTCCTATTTTACGTTTTTGTAGAGACTTCCGTCTCACTAGTAGTTCCGCGTGGACTTCGATGTTTAGCTTGTTACCTCAGCTACGATCTTGTGCCCTCGGCAGGATCTGGTAGATAGTCAGGCTTTTCAGCCTTTTACATTTGTAGATGTCTTTACTCAGACATGTTAAGCTTCCGCATGTGCTTTGACTTGTATGCTCTGAATGTTGGGTCATGAGACCTATGTTTGTAATATCTCGCTCCTTGGAGCCTATTGAATAAAATACTTGAGTTGTAGAGTCATGTTGTGATGCCATGTTGTATTTGCACATATCGAGCATATTGTGTGTATGTTATTGAAATGCTTGGTATGTGTGGGATCTGACTATCTAGTTGTTTATCCTTAGTAGCCTCTCTTACCGGGAAATGTCTCCTAGTGTTTCCACTGAGCCATGGTAGCTTGCTACTGCTCCGGAACACTTAGGTTGGCCGGCGTGTGTCCTTCTTCGTTCATGTGTCTGTCCCTTCGGGGAAATGTCACGCGATGAATACCGGAGTCCTGTTAGCCCGCTACAGCCCGGTTCACCAGAGTCCTGCTAGCCCAGTGCTACAGCCTGGATTCACTCGCTGATGACCGACACGTTTGATGATGGGTCATGGATGCCTGTCCCTGTAAGCTTGTGCCACTTTGGGTTTACGACTAGCCATGTCAGCCCGGGCTCCTTATCATATGGATGCTAGCGACACTATCATATACGTGTGCCAAAAGGCGCAAACAGTCCCAGGCAAAGGTAAGGCAACACCCGTGGGAATACCGTGCGTGAGGCCGCAAAGTGATATGAGGTGTTACATGCTAGATCGATGTGGCATTGAGTCGGGGTCCTGACAGCTTTGGTATCAGAGCCTGACTACCTGTAGGATTACCAAGCCAAACTGGTCGAAGTTGAGTCTAGAAATTCTTTAGTTATGTAAGGGAATTGATTGTGGGATGGAACGTAAGGCTCTTTTTACTCCTTATACCTCATGCCCTTCTGATCTGAGTCATCTTATCTTTCCTGCGTGGTTAAGGAACTAGGCTTTCTCTTCTTTCTATCAGGATCACGTGCTACTAATTCGTAGACCTATAAGATTGATGGATTTAAGCCTCAGTTCAGTCTCTACTACTTCCTTGTGTTGGCAATCGATCTCAGAACCTTGATATTGTGATGTTAAGTGGTTATGCCACCATTTTCGCTGGATGTCTCAAATCTTTTTGAGCATTTACAGTCGTTATGTTGTCCGAGTCATCCCAGGTTTCTAAATAGTCTGATGCATTTGCGAATTCCTTTCTACCGTTCTGAAGATCCTTTGTGCCAGATCAATCACACTAACTAGTGTGTTGAGGTATTTCATTGCCCCGGCATTTATGTTGGAATTATTATTATGACCCTAGGTGTCCTAGGGGATCATCTAGTAATCTAGCCATCATTTGTGCCCCAGTGTGATGATTCTGGCCATTATTCTCGAAAGCATTCCGGCCACTTAGTATGTAGGTATTCTACTTCTGGGTTTTGAACCCAAGATTCACCCTACTTACTTCATGTTGATAGTGTTTGCTAGTTCCTTTAGGTTATTAGTAACATTTGCATTAGTCCTTGAGGTCCGTGGTATTTCCTTCTTCCAAATACTATGAACCACTTATGGCAGAAGTTTGTTGGATCAAAAGATCACAACAGGAGTGCTCTTGATGAGTTCTCCATTCTATATTGTGAATCTGTCAGCTCTACTTTTCTGCATGGGTTATCCGGAAGAAACTTGTTGAACTTGGTTCGACATACTAACCTATGCATCCACAACTTAGAAAACCGTATGTTCCTTTGAGTTGTCCTGTTTTAGTTGTCTTCCGACCCTCGTCTACCAATTCATAGTCAGGAGTAATTGTGCATTCGTGTTATCGATGCTTATTATTCTTGTGGTCCGTCAAGCCATTCTATTCTGGAATGACTAGGAGAAACAAACTCCAGTACCTTGTCCATTTCCAGGATTGGGTCAAAGCAGTCGTACTCCGCAGATCAAATTGCTAATCTAGCTTTTGCTTTGTTCTACCTTGGAGTATTACCTTCTTTATATCAAGAATGTCATGGGAATTGCACACCCTCCTATGAATTCTTGATACAGTGATACTTCTCGCCCTCATTAGTCATTTCTCGGCTCCCGTGTTGTTGCAACTGGAATGCCGACAGGTGAACTTTGATGTGTGAAATCAATACTCAGAGCAACTCGTTGCTTGGTAGTAAATGGACAATATTCTCATTCTTAGCGTGTTGGTTATTGAATCATCATTCTAAGATAGATTGTGCTACCTAGTCCTTATTTTTGCTGCACTCTTCGATCAATGAGTCAGGATTATTCAATCCTTGCTTATTTGATCATATCGTCTTGCCCTGAAAAGCAGGATTGTTCCCGATCTTAGTAACATATTGGTGGTTCGTGATTTTCCGTATATCTTCTCGGAAGTATAACCAGGTTGTCACCTGACCGCTGTGTTGAGTTCGTGATCAAGTAGGTTTCTTATAAACCACCCCTTCTCCAAGAATCTGTGTTGGGTACCCCTGAGCTAGTTGGTTAAGCTAAACAACAACTTGGAGAGTTGGAAGATAAAAGCTTTCCTGGCTTAGTTCATTTAAAGGGATATCTTTTTGTGTGTGTTGAAGAAAGATGATATCTTCATCAATTGATCCTCGAGACCAGTTGCTGGAGCTATTGTCTTGCCAAAACTTTGATTTGAGTGTGGGCTATTCTCAAATCAAATCAGAACCAACGATGTTCGTAATGTTGTCTTACTCGTGGATTTTCCTCGAGCATACACATTATGTCTTTTGGGTCTGACCAATACTATCACCTTGTTCACATAGTTATGGAATTCCATCTCCATGGAAATCTGGATGAATTGTTGTTGAGCCCATCGACAACACCCTTATCTCCTCCATGATTTTGTTGAACATTAAGCTAGTGTTGGAAACTTCTATGGGCATTATCTTCATGTCCCGTTCATGAAGTATATGTTCGGACCTAAGAAGTGACTTCCTCAGATTCACATGCATTTAATGTAAGTTGTCGCCGTGAATTCGATAAAGTCAATGCTGCTTCCTTGGAATCATCCCAAGTTAGTCACACATGTGCAAAGTATACTATGGTTTGGTAGATTAATTACCTCCACTCCATATGTATTCCGTAGCACACCAAGCCACTGATTGATTTGTTCAAGGAGAAGAAGTTCCTTCTTAAGAGCAAGACTTATGCAAGGACTTCGATATCCTCGATGATGGTTCCCCTCCTGAACTCGGTAGTGTTTTATTATAAGACTACTACGTGGTCATGCTTGTCTGCAACATCATGTCCACATGTTTGTAGCAGAACCAGCTCATGTTTTGGAGCTTGCTATCGTAGTTCATTCCCCGAGATTCCCGCAATGCCATCTCGTCGATTTGTGTTGCAAACTTTAATTTTCTTTCTAGACTTGAGGAGTCTGGAATATCCTGACACCAGCCAGATCTGAATCTCAGGCAGATATGATGGTTGGAATGTGTCCCGAGAATTATAATATTGGTCTCTCTATAACCCGGTAACGTGGATGTCGTGGCCAGCACACCCAGCCGGAAGACCCATTATTGTAGGCTCTTGATTGAGAAAGTTGGCTACCTCCCCATAAGGATTTCGTGGGATTTACTCCCTAGTTGACCCTTATGGATTTTTGAGTTCCGAAGTCCGACCTTTTACTTGATGTTCTAGATATCAAACCATATCTATGGATGGATTACGCTAGCACATCAAGGAGAACATTAGAAGCGGAGTGCTAAATGTCTCTCGGTCGATCATCCAGATTTTGTTCCCTTGGCTCTGCTAAGGTGAAATCTGAGAAGGTGTTATCTTCTTTTGCATCTGCATCATCCATCACCATTCATAATGGTGGTAAGTTGTGTTGCCAGGATCCTTGACACGGATATTGGTAAAACCTTGATGATTATGGAAATGCTCAAGTTCTTGAGAGCACACACAAGCGCTAGGTGTTAACATCGGCACTAACTGGGATTGCTCTCATTTTCCTCGGTTATGCTATAACTTTTCAAACAGTGGACTCACTCTCTACTGTTGAGCTTCTACCCAGTTACTAAAATCATCCCTTGCGTTGTTTTCAGCAAGGTAGTCCACATCATCCATACTGGTCCGGGTATGTCATTCCACCGGACTCCTCCAAATGATTGATTGTGATTTGCCTTAGGCTGGTATAAAGAGTTTCAATGATTTCTAAATCAAAGGTAATTCTTTTGCCACTTAGGGAAATAATCTACGAATCGCCCTCCTCCAAGATGTCTCGTTATAGTATCATGGCAACTCAACTCCTCGCTACGTTGACAACCATTCACCACCTTCTTAAGCATCAAAATTGTTGTCTACCTAGTGAACCTTCGTCTTCTGCTTCACCCCATCCCTATGGATGTGTGCTTCGCGTCTCAGCTCGTGAGATGTTTCTATGACTCACCCCGTGAGTTGATCCTATGTTGTTTGGTCTTCGAGAAGATCGACCCTTCTAGAGTTTCTTTTCCCTCTCGTTGTCATGTTGGTAGGAGTTCCTGGAGCAAGACATCGAGACAATGATGGTGAATGAAGCTACGTTCCTTTGAAGTGCAACCTGGATCGTGAAGATTGTGTTAGTTTGCGCTCCCCTTTCATCTTATCCTACGCTTGAATCTCGGGACGAGATTCTTGTTTAGTGGGGGTGAGTTTTCACAGCCCCAGTTCAGGCCTTGCTTGTCTTTGCATTAGTATCCATGCATCATGTTTAAATTTTATGAAACTTGAAATGGGGATTGCCTAAACCCTAGCACCAAATGAATTCAACTAGGGTCAAAATAAAATCTTTTTCATTGAACTCAAAATGCCCTCCAAAAATGTTCAACATTTCTGGTTTGAGGTGAAAGCATCTACCAAAATTGGTTTATATTTTTGCAGGACATATTGGGCTCTGAATTAAATCATACTCTATTTGCATTTGGGCATTTAAATGCTATTAAATATTTTAAATGCTCAAATAATCATAAACTAAAATGTTTACTATTGGATATATTCTAAACAGTAGTCATGATTAGTTTCATGATTTTTGGATCTGTTTAAGTATTTTAAATAAAGCCCTAAAGACTACAGATTAATAGAAAACAGAAACAATAAATAAAAGGTAGAGAGAGAGAGAGAGACTTACCTGGACCTACCTACTGTGCAGCCCACCTGGCCGGCCCAGCTGGCAGCCCAGCCAACTGTCCCAGCCCACCACCGCCTCCTTCCCTGTCGTCTTCCTCCCGCCAGTAGGAGCAGCTGCGTGCTCGCACGCGCGCAGCCGAGGAGGCCAGCTCCTCCCTGCCTGGCTGCCACCTCCTCCCTCTGGACGCCCCCACGACGCCACGCACCCCCCCTCGACCCTCTGCACCTCTCCCCTCTCTCGCTGGACCTCCTCCCCCTCCTCTGCGTCTTTCCGTGGCGCCACCGAACGCTGTCGTCGCCACCGACCGTCACCACCGCGGCCACCAGCATCCCCACGCCCAGCCAGCTAGTGCCCGAGCTCCGCCTCCTCGCGCTGAACCTCTCCACGCCGAAGGAAACAAGCCGGAGGGCCCCGCTTCATCGCCATCGTCGCCGCATTCGCCGTCGGTCGCCGGAGATCCGCCTCGCCGCCCCGCTCGCTCCGACGCTTCCCCGGCTCCTCCATCTGCACCGGCCAACTCGCCGTGAGCTCCTCTTCTTTCTTCCCCTGGCCACGTCGCTCGAGCCGCCCCCTAACCCTGTTGGCCATCACGGCCGAGAGCTCGGCTCCGCCGGCCATGTCGCCGTCGTGGCCACAGACGCGTAAGCTCGAAACCAAGCGCGTCACCGTGCTCAGCACATCGCCAGGAGGCCGTAGCACCCAGCCGTTCGCCCCGCCGTGCCCCACAGCACCATTCACAACCTCGCCCGAACTCCGGCCGCCGCCGAGGTCGATGCCACGATCGACTCCGGCCACCCCTGCCGCTAACTCCGGTCCAGTTGGATGCGGAAGAGCACCAGCAACGTGTAGAGCCCCTCAGTCGCTGATTTGGTCGCCGGAGGAGCGTTTCCGACGCCCTCCGCCATCGCTGGCGTCGCCGGCGATGAGCCGCGGGTCAACTCCGGCGAGTTTGACCCGGGTTTGACCGCACTTTGACCCGCTCTGGCTCACTGACGTGTGGGCCAGGCACTGTTTATTTAGGTGTTAGATTAGTTAACACTAATTAATTTAGTTAATTAACTAAACACTGACATGTGGGCTCATGCCCCCACTGACACTTTTAGTTAGGATTAAATTAGCACTAACACTCCCTGTTAATTAGCCTAGACACCGACGTATGGACCCCACTGGTCAGGTTTGACCTGGACCAGCCCTGTTGACCCTGCTAGCGTCACTCTGACGCATTGCTGACGCAATAACTAATTTCTGGATTTATTTTTATATAGAAAATTCCAGAAATTGTTGCAAACTTCTAAAAATCATAGTAAATCAACCATAGCTCCAAATCAAACAAATTATATACGAAAAATTATCAGAAAAATCCAAAGAATCTGTTTATGGCATTTTCATGCATGTTAGAGCAACTTAACCCTACTGTTTAGATGAAACAAGTTAATGCACTAATATGACCTCTTAAAATGGATTTGCATTTGAATCTTTGGTTCAAATGGACTCATCTCAATCTGTTCTAGCTTGCATTAGCCTAAAACACATTCATATTGCCATGTCATAGCATGCATCCTATTGTGCATTGCATTGATCATGTTTCTTCTCTGTTTGTCGGTGTTGTTCCCCCTCGGTAGACGTTGTACCGACGTTGTGATCGTTGACACTGATGAAGACTCAATGCTATCTTCAGAAGTGCCAGGCAAGCAAAACCCCCTTGTTCATTCCGATACAATCCTACTCTCTCGCTCCTGCTCTCTTCTACTGCATTAGGACAACAATGAGTCATTTGTTACTTGCTGCGGTAGCTGAACCCCTTTATCCTCTGCATGACCTGTCATTGCCACAGTAAATAGATGAAACCCACTAGCATGAGTAGGAGTTGTTTGAGCCCTGTTGTGCCTACTCATTCATGCTTGTTTGTCATGCCTGCTACTGCTTAGAGTTGAGTCAGGTCTGATTCATCGGGGATGAATCAGAGGTGTGTGAACATGTCCTACTATATGTGAGCTAAGTGTGTGAACACGATTTGGTAAAGGTAGCGGTGAGAGGCCATGTAGGAGTACATGGTGGGTTGTCTCATTGAAGCCGTCCTTAGGAACTGAGTTATGTGTTTGTGATCCATGATTCAGCTACTACCATGCATTGGGCCCTGAAATATGACCCCGCTCGACTTCTTAATCACCCTTGTCCTCTGTCCAGGAGTTGCAAGTAGTTTCTGGTGTTTGTAGTATGCTGGAGGCCGTGCGCAGCGCTGACCGGAGGGGTGGGCTGTGATGCGGTAGGCACGTGGCATGGTGTACCGGGCGCCCGTTTGGTGTCTCGAGAACCCTGCACACATCGTTTGGGGCTGTGAGCGAAACTCCGGCCGGATCTCCTCGCGGATGGAACCCGACTAGGCGATAAACCTGGACTAGAGACTTGAGTGTTTAGGTAGGTCGTGGTCTACACCCACGTCGGCTTTTGCTTGAAGTCTGCCGAGCACATGTCATGTGCAGACGCTAAGTGGTGGAAACATGTATGAAGAAGTACACCCCTGCAGGGTTAACATCATCTATTCGAATAGCCGTGTCCGCGGAAAAGGACTTCTGGGTTGCCTATATCAGTTCATAGACAAGTGGAAGTGGATACTTTAAAATGCGCAAGATAAGCGTGAGTGCTATGGTTGGCGTTCTCGTAGGGAGACGGGAGCGGATCCATAGTGGTGTATTGATATGGTGAATATGTGGACTCGTGTGCGCCACCTCAAAAGAGTTACTTGCAATCATAGTTTAGGATAGCCACTGAGTCAAAGCTGGCTTGCTGCAGTTAAACCCCACCATCCCCTTTGTTGATAATGATGCATGTGTAGTTAGTTCTGATGTAAGTCTTGCTGGGTACATTTGTACTCACGTTTTCCTATTTTACGTTTTTGCAGAGACTTCCGTCTCACTAGTAGTTCCGCGTGGACTTCGACGTTTAGCTTGTTACCTCAGCTACGATCTTGTGCCCTCGGCAGGATCTGGTAGATAGTCAAGCTTTTCAGCCTTTTTCATTTGTAGATGTCTGTACTCAGACATGTTAAGCTTCCGCATGTGCTTTGACTTGTATGCTCTGAATGTTGGGTCATGAGACCTATGTTTGTAATATCTCGCTCCTTGGAGCCTATTGAATAAAATACTTGAGTTGTAGAGTCATGTTGTGATGCCATGTTGTATTTGCACATATCGAGCATATTGTGTGTATGTTATTGAAATGCTTGGTATGTGTGAGATCTGACTATCTAGTTGTTTATCCTTAGTAGCCTCTCTTACCGGGAAATGTCTCCTAGTGTTTCCACTGAGCCATGGTAGCTTGCTACTGCTCCGGAACACTTAGATTGGCTGGCGTGTGTCCTTCTTCGTTCCTGTGTCTGTCCCTTCGGGGAAATGTCACGCGATGAATACCGGAGTCCTGTTAGCCCGCTACAGCTCGGTTCACCGGAGTCCTGCTAGCCCAGTGCTACAGCCTGGATTCACTCGCTGATGACCGACACGTTCGATGCTGGGTCATGGATGCCTGTCCCTGTAAGCTTGTGCCACTTTGGGTTTACGACTAGCCATGTCAGCCCGGGCTCCTTATCATATGGATGCTAGCGACACTATCACATACGTGTGCCAAAAGGCGCAAACGGTCCTGGGCAAAGGTAAGGCAACACCCGTGGGAATACCGTGCGTGAGGCCGCAAAGTGATATGAGGTGTTACATGCTAGATCGATGTGCCATTGAGTCGGGATCCTGACAAAAGCAATGTTATACAAACTTTGACAACGGAAGAACACATAAAAGAGTCCTTCCGGAACACTCCAGAATCGTAAAAATAAGGAGGTATGTGATACGGTAAGTAAACGGACTCCGAAAAATCTGCAAAAGTATTTTTTGTCAGTTTTGGAATATTTAGAAAATTAGGAAACTAAGAAACTTCTAGGAAAGTGACCCTAGTGGGCACGATACACTAGGGCGCGCCGGGCTTGCCTGGCGCGCCCAGGTGGGTTGTGCCCACCTTGGATACTTTCTGGTCTCCGTTTTCTTCTGTTTTGCTTGTTCCCCAAGATAAAAAATCTATATATACTTCCCGAACCTGTTAACCTCCGTATCGCGGAGAAATCTCCTGTTTTCTTTTCTTGATGTTTTCTGTCAGGTCCAATTCGCCATGGCCTCTTCAAGCTCCTCCAAGGACAAGTTCTTCGACAATGTCATCAACCCATATCTGCAGGAGGTGATGCAGCACCCTCAAGCCATCCAGATGCGCGATGGGGTGTTGCACATCTGCGATGTGCAAGGACCCAGGGGGACTGGATCCGTGGAGGCCAGGCTTGGAGCCATGGAACAGGACATCTTCAAGTGCAGGGGGTGGTGGAATGTGGGCTCGATGCCAATCACCTCATGATCACGGACTATACCCGTGATCTCAAGGTGGATGGCAAGCCCATAAAGGACATCATCTTCTCCCTCAATGAGCAAATCAACTTCCTCCATAGCCAGATCCACGATCTTCAAAGCCAGGTCTTTGAATATGAGGCCAGCTTTAAAGGTATGAGTTTGGCTGCCAGTTGCAGGATCCAGGAGACTCACTCCTCCTCTTATGATTGTGAGCCTCTGCCATGGAAACCCGAGGACAAGAAACCTTCTACTTCATCACCATCGTCTTCTTCATCTTCACCAAAAAAAACTGAGTATTGGGTATGGGCACTCCCCTTGGCTTTCACCAAACTTGGGGGAGGTGCCCCGGTATCGTATCAATCTCCACTATCTTTTGGCTTTATTTTCTTTGTTCAATCAATGGTTATCTTTTGCTATTAGATGAATAAAAGTTTAGTTCGATCCTTTATTTTTGCGAGTTTGCTTAGTGATCAATCCTTGTAATTGTGTGCGAGATATAATAAAGTATAGTTTGAGTTTTGCCTTCTTTACTTTCTTGCTGCAATAAAAATAAAGTAAATAAAAGAAAAGGATCATATGCTAATCTTATGGTAAGTGATGACATTACACAAGGAAAAGTATAAGTAGAAAATTTTATTGTAGATTGACAAACATAGCATTGGTCAATGATGCAACACATGAAAGAATTAATAAGGGAAGAGAAGATTCACATATAAATATATTATCATGGAAATCTTTTGTGATTGTGAGCACCCATCAAAATATTATATGCCAAAATTGTTTGTTCATGTTCACATAGAAGTCATATTGTCATAGATCCTTTAACATGTGGTGCTTGCCCCTATCTTTTCTAGCCAAAAACTCCACGCTAAGTAGAGATACTACGTGTGCATCCAAAACCCTTAAACCCTATCTTGTTTGAGAGTCCACCATACCTACCTATGGATTGAGTAAGATCCTTCAAGTAAATTGTCATATGTGCAAAAGGGCAATAAAAATTGCTTATAAAAATGGGAGATCATTTAGTGTAAGGGGAAATTGAGCATTGTACGAACTTGTGATGGTGAAGAATAAAAGCGACAGACTGCATAATAAAGGTTGCCATCACAAGGGGCAATATAACGTGACGTTCTCTTGCACTAAGGGGTTGAGCATACAAACAAAAAGCGCATGGCAACCTCTGCTTCCCTCTGCGAAGGGCCTATCTTTTACTTTCATGTATTTACTTCTATGCAAGAGTCAAAGTTTTTCTCTCTATTCCTTTTATTTTTTTTCCTTTGGCAAGCATCATGTGGTGAGGAAAGATCTAGGCACATATGTCCAGTTGAATATGGGTAGCATAAGTTATTGTTGTTAACATCACCCTTGAGGTGAGTGTGTTGGGAGGCGAAACCATAAGCCCATATCTTTCTTTGTGTTCGGTCGAAAATTTTCTCATGTCTACGCGGTGAGTGTTAGCAATCATAAAAGACTAAATGATGGTTGAGTATGTGGACTTGCCTAAAGGCTCCGATACGTGACCCTTCCTGAAAATATGATGAATTGTAGTTGCAAAGTTGACTGAGAACATAGTTTGTTGGTTTACAATAGAGTTTATGCTTTATACTTCGATTTTGTGATGAATTGTCACTTGTTCATGAGAAGTCTATGATAAAAGTTCTATAATAAAAGTTTTATATTAAAGATTGTTGGTGTTATAATAAGTCACATGATGCTGCTATGTCCTTATTTTTGTTTTTATCGACACCTCTCTCTCTAAGCATGTGGACATGTTTTTTGATTTCGGTTTTCACTTGAGGAGAAGCGAGGTCTAAGCTTGGGGGAGTTGATATGTCCATTTTGCATCATGTTTTCCTACTTATTGTATAATAATGCTTTTTGGAGCAATTCTAATGCCTTTTCTCTCATAATATGCAAGGTATGCACCAAGGGGGATAATTCTCGCAGCTGGAAATCTGGACCTGAAAAAGCTATGTCAAGCTACCTATTCTGCACAACTCCAAATGAGTTGAAACTCCCCGAGGATTTTTTTTATGGAATATTTAAGGAATATTGTAGCAAATAAGTACCAGAGGAGGGACACCAGGTGGGCACAACCCACTTGGGCGCGCCAGGAGGCCCAAGCGCGCCCTGGTGGGTGTTGCCCTCCTCGGCCCACCTCCGGTGCCCATCTTCTGGTATATAAGTCATTTTGACCTAAAATAATTAAGATGAGGACATTCGGGATGAAGCGCCGTCGCCTCGAGGCAAAACTTGGGCAGGAGCACTTTTGCCCTCCGGCGGGGCGATTCCGTCGGGGGAACTTCCCTCTCGGAGCGGGAAATCATCGTCATCATCATCACCAACAACTCTCCCATCTTGGGGAGAGCTCTCTTCATCAACATCTTCACAGCACCAACTCCTCTCAAACCCTAGTTCATCTCTTGCATTCAATCTTTGTATCAAAACTATAGATTGGTGCCCGTGGGTGACTAGTAGTGTTGATTACATCTTGTAGTTGATTACAATATGGTTTATTTGGTGGAAGATCATATGTTCAGATCCATTATGCTATTCAATACCCCTCTGATCTTGAGTATGTTTATCATTTGTGAGTAGTTACTTTCGTTCTTGACGTCACGGGAGAAATCATGTTGCAAGTAATCATGTGAACTTGATATGTGTTCGATATTTTGATAGTATATGTTGCCATTCTATTAGTGGTGTCATGTGAGCGTCGACTACATGACACTTCACCATATTTGGGCCTAAGGAATGCATTGTGGAGTAGTTATTAGATGGTGGGTTGCGAGAGTGACAGAAGCTTAAACCCCAGTTTATGCGCTATTCCGTAAGGGACCGATTGGATCCAAAAGTTCAATGCTATGGTTACTGAGGGAGTCCTCGATTAGGGGGTCCTCGGACAGCCGAACTATATATTGTGGCCGAACTGTTGGACTATGAAGATACAAGATTGAAGACTTTGTCCCGTGTCCGGGGGGGGGGGGGGGGGACTCTCCTTTGCGTGGATGGCAAGCTTGGCAATTCGGATATGTAGATCTCCTTCTTTGTAACCGACTAGGTGTAACCCTAGCCCCTCAGGTGTATATATAAACTGGAGGGTTTAGTCCGTAGGACAACAACAATCATAATCATAGGCTAGCTTCTAGGGTTTAGCCTCTACGATCTCGTGGTAGATCAACTCTTGTAATACTGATATCATCAAGATCAATCAAGCAGGAAGTAGGGTATTACCTCCATCGAGAGGGCCCGAACCTGGGTAAACATTGTGCCCCCCGCCTCCTGTTACCATTAGCCTTAGACGCACAGTTCAGGACCCCCTACCCGAGATCCGCCGGTTTTGACACCGACATTAGTGCATTAATTGAGAGTTCCACTGTGCCATCACAGTAAGGCTTGATGGCTCCTTCAATCATCCACAGCGATGCGATCCAGGGTGAGGTTTTCCTCCCCGGACAGATCTTCGTATTCGGCGGCTTCGCACTGTGAGCCAACTCGCTTGGCCATCTGGAGCAGAGCGATAGCTACACCCCTGGCCATCAGGTCAGGTTTGGAAGCCTGAACTACACCGCTGACATCCGCGGAGACTTGATCTTTGACGGATTCGAGCCCATGGCAGGTGCGCCGAACAGTCACGATGAGCATGACTTAGATCTGCCATAGGACGGTGTTCAGGAGATCACACCTGCGGTTGCCCCGGCTCTTAATCCGGAGTAGATCGTGCCATCCGAGGACGGGTGGATGGACCCCGCCACGGAGGCCGCACACTCATCGGCGCTAGAGCCAAACACAGACTTCACTTCCAAAGAGAAGTCATCGGACCCTCGGACTCGTCTCCGGCCATAGGTTCCAAACCACGCGCATCCATGCCTATCGAATCTGATTGGGCACTGATCATGGAGTTTTCCTCCATGGATATCTTTCAGCACTCACCCTTGGGAGACGTGCTAAATTCATTGAAATCTCTCTCCCTGTCAGGAAACTCTTGGCCGAACTATGTTCGGCTTGAGTGGGAAGCGGATGACGAAGAAATTCGTTTCCCACCCACCACCCACTTGGTATCCACTATCGATGACTTAACTGACATGCTTGATTTTGACTCCGAAGACACTGACGGTATGGACGACGATGCTGGAGATGAACAGGAACCACCGCCCGCAGGGCGCTGGACAGCCACCTTATATATATATATGGTGGACACCCCTAAAGAAAGCGATGGTGATGAGGCAACAGAGGATAATCCCCTTGAGAAGCAATCTAAGAACCGGCGTCATCGGCGCCGCTCTAAGTCTCGTCATAGCAAAAATAGCGATATCGACACAAGAGACAATAACGCTCCGAATAATGCCGAAGACGAAAAAAATCCCGCCCAGCCAGGCTTCGAGCAGGCCGAGCGGGAGGATGGGCAAGCTAGCCCTAAGGAATAGGCAATGGATGGAGAATCAGAGGATGAAAATTACATGCCCCTCTCCAAAGACGAAGTGAGCCTTGGCGACGAAGAATTCATCATGCCTGAGGATCCCGTCTAGCAGGAGCGCTTCAAGCGCTGGCTTATAGCCACTCCAAAAAGCCTGAAGAAAAAGCAGCATCAGCTTCAAGCCGATCAAGATCTGCTAACTGATAGATGGACTGAGGTCCTGGCAGCCGAGGAATACGGACTCGAGCGCCCAACCAAAAGTTACCCAACGCGCAGGTTGCTACAACAACTCGAGGAGGAGGCATTAAAACCCACACTACCAGCGCAGGATGCGGCCGACCGGCCACCTCGTGGCCGAGACAAAGCGGCGTATCAGCCCGCACCCCGTCTCCAATCAAACAAAAACACTAAGGCCCAGGGCTACACGCAGGACCTGCGAGACGTATTGGAAAACAAAGCAGGACAGTCAAGATCGATCTACGGATCATGAGGGCGCGCCCCAATGCGTGACGATGACCGTCATGCTGGATATACTAAAAGCAAATCCGATCGGGCCGAATACAGCAGACTAGACCCATTTGAACTACATCGTGATGTAGCCCAGCATAGAGGTGCCGCAGACCCCCTATGCTTCACTGACGATGTAATGGATCATGAATTCCCAGAAAGGTTTAAACCCGTAAATATCGAGCCCTACGATGGGACTACAGACCCCGCGGTATGGGTAGAAGATTTCTTTCTCCACATTCACATGGCCCTCGGGGATGATCTACATGCCATCAAGTACCTCCCACTAAAACTCAAGGGACCGGCTCGGCATTGGCTGAATAGTTTGCCGGCAAACTCCATTAGAAGTTGGGAGAACCTGGTAGACGCATTTCTGGATAACTTCCAGGGCACTTACGTGCGACCCCCGGATGCTGATGACTTAAGTCACATAACCCAACAGCCCGGAGAGTCAGCCAGGAAATTCTGGACTCGGTTCCTAACTAAAAAGAACCAAATTGTTGACTGTCCGGACGCTGAAGCCCTAGCGGCCTTTAAGCATAACATCCATGATGAGTGGCTTTCCCAACATCTCGGCCAAGAAAAGCCGAAGTCCATGGCAGCCCTCACGACACTCATGACCCACTTTTGCGCGGGCAAGGATAGCTGGTTGGCTCATAGCAACAACACAGCAAGCAATCCTAGCACATCAGAGGCCAGAGATAGCAACGGCAAGCCCCGATGCAACAAACACAAGCATCGCGAAAATGGCGATAACGTCGAAGACACGGCAGTCAATGCCGGATTCAGTGGCTCTAAGTCCGATCAGCAGAAAAACCATTCAAAAAGAACAATTCGGGCCCGTCCAGTCTGGACCGCATACTCGATCGTCCATGCCAAATTCATGGCACCCCAGGAACACCAGCCAATCATACCAACAGAGAATGTTGGGTCTTCAAACAATTCGGCAGGTCAGGTGCCGAAAACAAGGAGAAGGGGTCTCAAAGTGATGACGATGACAGGAGCCCCGATCACCAAACACAGGAGGGCAAAAGAAATTTCCCCCGCAAATCAAAACGGTGAATATGATAAACGCCATCCACATTCCCAAACTGGAACGGACGTGCACTCTTAGGGATGTCGACTTAACAGAGCCAGTCGCCCTACAATATAAACTATGGTCGATCACTTTTGATCATACGGATCGTCCGGCCAATACCAATCAGGGAAATTAAGTCGCACTTGTCCTTGACCCAATAATTGACGGATTCCACCTCACACATGTCCTTATGGATGGAGGCAGCAGTCTAAACCTGCTGTCTCAGGACACAGTGCGCAAGATGGGTATTGATCATTCGATGATGAAGCCCACTAAAACCACCTTTAAAGGTGTTATACCAGGTGTGGAGGCCCGTTGTACAGGCTCCATCACTCTGGAGGTAGTCTTCGGATCACCGAACAATTACCGTACCGAAGAGTTAACCTTCGACATCGTCCCTTTCCGCAGTAATTATCATGCACTGCTCGGACAAACCGCCTTTGCTTGATTCAACGCAGTGCCACATTATGCCTATCGAAAGCTCAAGATGCCCGGTCCGCGCCACGTCATAATAGTTAATGGCAAGGCCGAACTCCCCCTCTGTGCCAAAGATCATACTGCCGCCTTAAGGGAGGAAGCAACAAGTGGCATCCTTCAATCGAACCTCGAGTCGACGGCCAAGCTCCTGGACACCATCAAGGGAGTCCGAACTACTTCGCGGCAGGATAGCCCGGCTCGTTTGGAGCTCAACTAAAACACTCTGGCAGTAAATGGAGGCACAACTAGGATAAGCCACACAAGGCGGCTTAACCACTCCGTGGCGCATAAAAATCTTTTTGCACTTTCTTTGCAGGTCCACTTTTGGGTAGGCCAGGACTGGCGACATGGAAACAGCTCGAATGCGCAAGGGAATCCTTAGATATGCCCCTTGACGACCAGCCGATTACACTTTGGATGCGCACACAACCTCCTCCCGCATGATCTCAGCAGGTTCCGAAGTCATATTTATTTTTATCACATTACTTGTATCCGTACGCATCGACGTGTTATTCAATTACAACATGTGGCTTTATATGACGCTTATCTGTTGTTGTTTCTTATTGATACTCTTTGTCAAATGGCATCCGTACACCGTGATATGCCTTAATATGCTAGGGGCTTCATTGTACCCATAATAATGGCAATAAAGTCCAAACACCTTCGCAGTCGTTCGGCACCCCGAACTTATAGCATTATATGCATCAGCTCCGAATCATGTCTTGGGTCAATAGTTGGGTTTGCCCGGCTCCTATGTTTTGCTGCCTTACGTTCCGCTACATCGGCTAAGGCGGCACAGGGAGAACTACTGCGATTATGTCCCGGTTCTTCTGGACGAGCGCCTTAGTAGAGAAAGCCGAAAACTGACTGTCATGATATGGCGAGAGCTGGTCAGCTGTTCGAGAGGTTGTAAAATCTTTAAGGATTTCTTCCGCATTATGCGATAACTAATGCAGCGTGTGATGGATCGGCTCTTCTTCCGATTAGGTGCTTATAGAGCCCCTCGTGCGGTCTTCCGAACACCAGGGGCTGCGCCTACCTTCCTTTTGTCAAACTCCTATGGCTAAGTGAGAGTGATAAAGCCTTATAGTCTGATTTCCTGGTTCGTTGTGCTGAACACCTCCTTCAAGGACCCAAAACTGGGATAAAGAGTGCTCAGGTTTATCCCGAACACCCTCGTACTTCCTACGTGGGGGCAAAAACCAACGACTGGCCAACTCTCAGGATTAATATATAAAACAGTCGTGCAGGAGGAAAAACTTTCAAATAACAGGCAATAAATAATAGAAATGACCTTGTTCAACATTACAAAGGACAACATGACTGTATTCATGGAAATATAATGTCCTTGGTGCATTGCTCCGTCACAAGGCGGGATCCTTTTAGGACACTATCATAATATAATTCGGACTTGTGGTGCTCCTTCCCCTCCGGCGGTCCCTCGGTCATCAGCTTTTCCGCATCCATCTTCCCCCAGTGCACCTTTGCGCGGGCGAAGGCCATTCGCGCACCCTCCGTACAGACCGACTGCTTGATAACTTCGAGTCGAGGGTAGGCACTCACAAGCCGCTTCACGAGCCCGAAGTAGCTGCTTGGAATCTGCTCGGCGGGCCATAGACGGATAATTAAATCCTGCATGGCTAGTTCGGTCGCCTTATGAAGTTAGATCAGCTGCTTCAGCTGATCGGCAAATGGCACTGGATAATTCGACGCCAGATACTGCAACCAGAAGAGCTTCTCTGCAGTGCTCCTTTCTTCGGCTTGGTAGAATTGGGCAGCATCAGATATGCTGCGAGGCAGCTCCGCAAATACCCCTGGAGAAATCCGAATTCAAATTAGTAAACATGATTTTCTCCCTTCAAATACCTGCTTTACATAGAAAAACCTTACCCGCCGCAATCTTCCTTGCCTCCTGGATTTCCGTCAGGGCCCCTTGGGCTTCCCCTCGGGCATCACATGCGGCATGGCGAGCTTGGGAGAGTTTGGAGTCTTTCCCCGCTAAACTCTGCTCCAAGGTCTCGCATCTCTTCACGACCTCTTGAAGCTCTTGCTCAACTTTAATAACCCTGGCCTCGTGCTTTTCGCGAAGAGCCTGCTCTGTGGCTGCCTTCTTCTCGGCTTCGGCCACAGCCTTCTTAAGAGCCTCAATTTCGGTCGTCGCCCCTAGAGCACATCGTAAAATATTTTCATCATACTAACTTATTCATTCGCGCTAATGCGAACAAGGTTCTTTGCATACCTTGGTTATCCTGCAACCGTTTCTTCACTCGGCCGAGTTCTTCTTCAGCCCGCTCCAGACTCTGCTTCAGTCCGGAGACTTCCACAGTATGAGAGGCGGCAGTCGCTACAGATGCCTGCTTGCAAAATAAAAAGATGGAGAGATGCCATAAAGTGAGTCTCCTGCGAACATATATTTGATCCTCTGTCCGGCTCCTTCTTTCACGGAACAGTGTATCAGGGGCTACTACCTATACTATAACACTCTTCGAAACCTCACAAAAACATACCTCAAAGCCCGTTATAAGGCTGATGCAGGCTTCATTCAGTCCACTCTCAGCAGACTGAATCTTCTCAATCACCGCACCCATAAGGGCACGGTGTTCTTCAACGATGGAGGCGCTCCTCAGCGCCGCCGATAAAGTATCCGGCACCTCTGGTTGGACAGAAGTTGCCAGTGGAACAGGCGCACCTCCTCCAGCCGAGGGAGACTGCTTGCCTGATTCCAGAGTCGTATCGGTCTCCAGAATCGTGTCCGGCTGGGGGCCGAATTCGAGATAGCCCCCGCCGTCGACATCCATGGGAGCCTTTTCTCCCGTGTGTCTGGGCCCTAAAGTTTGACCTTCTAGCGCCGTCTTGACGGCCTCCCCCCCCCCTCCTTAGCCTGGGTCCCTCTAGGACGATACCTCAGTGTCATTCACATGTTTTGGGGAGGGGGCCTTTGGGGGTGTCCCGCTGTCCATAGCATCTAAGCCCAGTAAATCCCCCGATGAGGATTGCTCGGTGCGGGACCTCGCCGGACTGCAAAATAGTATGGCTCAATGATTAAGACATCAAGCCATAGTGAGTCTGGATGCGTAAATGTGTTCGGATTTTATATACGCACGAGTTCACCAGGGGCTGGGCCCTGGGATCCCACTCTGGGTTGTTGTCGGTAGCGGTGGTGGACTCCTCCGGAGGGGGAGTTTTTTCCTTCTTAGGCGACTTGGCCTCCAAGGATGTGGAGGTCGTCCTTTTCTTTCTTCCCCTTATTGGAGATTGGTCTTGATGCAGAGCATCCTATAGACATCACCATGTCAAGAGTCCATTTGGCAAGTGACACGTGCCACATCTACTTCATGCATACAAAGGTGAATCATCTCCTTTACACGTGTTCACTTGTACCCTTTGAGGATGGTATACTACTTGACCCCTCTCTCGTGTGCATACTTAGGTGTGAGCAGAGCTACACATTCATCGTGGAGGAGTCCAAGCGCAAGAGAACAACTACACCATCCAAGACAGAATCCTAGAAGCGGAGAAGGAAGCGCCAAGAAGAAGGCAACAACTCCTAGGCGACCCTGTGCGCACGGGCCTCCCCAACCCCGTGCCCATGGGCCTCCCAGGCTGGCGGTCCTGAAGACCCCGTGCCCATGGGCCTCCCAGGCTGGCGGTCCTGAAGACCCCGTGCGCACGGGCGCGTACCATGCCCATGGGACCCCCGTGTCCCCGGGCCTCATGGACCCCGTGCGCACGGGCTCATGCGTCAAGTCTCTGAATACCCCATGCACACGGATCCACTTGTGCGTGGCTGTTAGGCTTGGCCCATGTATCCCCATCTAGTCCCTACTTACCCCTTCATCCCTTGGACCTATATATACTCCCCTTACTCCTCCATTTAGACTTAGCAAAGTGATAGCTCATTCTTAAGTGAGCTTTGCTCCTACCTCCTCCTCTTGAGAGAGAGAGAGACCACTCCCATGGAGTTCAAGACCTCCATGTGAGAAGATCCGGAGGGATTCAAGCCCCCCTTCGTGGGAAGATCCTTCTAGGATTCAAGCCCTCATCTCCTTCATAGGATTTGGGATGAACTCTACCATGTATCTTGTTTCCCTTTGATTGTTCATGTACCTTGTGGATCTTGTGTGTTTGATTGTCTAGTGGATGTGTGGTTGGACTTGTTCTTGAGTGTTCCTCTTGTTTTCCCTCTTGTGTTCATCTTGTTCTTAGGGATTCCCCTCCAATTCGTGAAAGATCTCCCCATAGGGTTCCACCCTACAACATCTTAGTATCATGAGCCATGGTTTCTCACGAAATTGGAGCCCCCCTCTTAGTTTTCTAGCCTAATTTTGCTTGTTCTTGCCCGATTTCGAAAATCCCCACAAAAAGACCCATATAATTTTTTTGTGATTTGAAGTTTTGGTGAGTTTTTGTTGATTTTGATCCGTGGATCTGATGTATAGCAAGTAGATCTACCCCCTCTTGCATCCCCATACCCCAATTTTTCTTTCCCCCATCAATTTTGACAAGAAAATCGCAAAATTTCTGCCTACCCCGTGCCCACGGGCCCCTGCGAAGTCCCTGGTGACCCCGTGTCCTTGGTACATGTACCATGTGCACAGGACCCCGTGTCCACGGGCCCTAGACCCCGTGCGCACGCCCCCCTGCAGCAGCCATTCGGACTTCACCGTTTTGGCCGTAACTTTCGCATACGAACTCCGATTTGGGTGTTCTTTGGCTCTTTGAAAAGCTAGCGACGTGCCCAAGATGCTCATCTGGGTTTTACCACCATTTGACTCCATCAAATTTTGTCCATTTTGCATATTTTGCTTCGGCCCTCCGCCATAACTTTCGCACCACCACATAAAACTTCCGCAAACTAACCCATTTTGGTTCCTTTGATATTTGTGGTTGTTTGAGTTGTATTTGAGTCTCCTAAGGTGTTTCGTCTACTTAGGGACGGTTGCATCATCATCCACCACCGATGACTTGTATCGGTCCATCGACTACATCGACCTCGAGCTTCCACATCGACGATGACCATCCATCCTTTGAGATCATCTTCAACCAGAAGCAAGGTCGGTTACCCCCAACTTCGTGAAAGGTTAAGTGTGATGAAGGTATCCATTCCTTCATAAACTTTTCCTTCCTTACCATTACATCTTGATAGCCCCACCATCTTTGTGAATACCTTCATACCTATTGAGACTAGCTATCTGAGTATTGCCGGGCTTCACAAAAACTTGTGCACCATAGTGATACGATATCATATTGTTGCATCATTAGATATATCATATTGTGCCATTGTTTACTCTCGTGCATATCTTGTGATACTTGTCCCATATTTGTGGTTGAGGCTCATTAAGCATAGTGGAAATAAAGAGAAGAGCAAAAAAAAGCTTTTAAGCAAGAAAGAGAATGATCATAAGCTTATAAGCAAAGAGTTGAGCATGATAAGAGATACTTGTGCACGAGGATACATGGAATAGGACGCATTCTTGTTGCATACAGATAGGTTGGTGCCAAGTAGTGAATCGTGCCCAAGTGTGCAATCAAGCTAGTGCTCTCCTAGTGTTTGTGCAACACGAGCTTAGTCTTCGTTAGGCAATTTTGTATTGCTCATACCTATAGTTGCACAAGCCCAATTATCCCACCTTGTGTGTTTCTTTATTGCCCTCCTCTATATTTGTGATCACTTGTTTTGCATTTTGAGTCCTTTGTATTTATTTAAACATTTACAATATCTTGGACTTCAATTTGCATGAAATTTGTGCCACTTGTCCTAACCAAGCCACTCGATAAGCTTTACTTTGTAGGTGTGAGTGAAAAAAGTCCGGTACCAATTCCACTATTCTTTCATTTCACATTGAGTGATACGAGATACATCCTCAACCTTGGGAAAAGGTAGCTTGGTATTGTTTATCTCATTTCCTACTCACCATTGCTCGAGTCTTGTGATGGATAGGCAAAGCACATAATCTCCGGTCTACAACAACAATGACGAGCTCGATGCTATGAAGACCTTCATCGATGCCAAGATGGACAAGTGCATGGAGGAGCTCAAGGCTCTCATCAAGAACCGCAAGCGGTCTTCCTCATCTTCGAGAAGACGCTCAAGTGCAAAGACTCCCGAGCTACCATCTTCGGCAAGTACACACAAGCATCGACATCAACAGGACCATGAAGAGCGACCTTCTGGACGAGAGTTGGCTTCTCTGCCACCCCCGTGCACACAGGCCCTCGACCCCCATGCACACGGGACCCTGTGCACACGGCCTCCTGTACCCCCATGCACACGGGCTATATAGAGCCGCAGCATCAACTACAAGGCTGCAACTTCTTCAACACCTTTGGCATCTTCGCCAAGTGACTTCAAGGAATCTTCGCCTTTGGATGTACGACATCTTCGCCAACAAGCACCCCAAGACTACGCTCAAGAGAAGCTCCCCAAGCTCAAGTCCACGACTTCCACGAGCTACTATGACCTCGACATCGACCATGTGATTCCTTTCTATGGGACTCAAGAACCCGAGGAGTATCTCGAGTGGGAGCGCTTGATGGGCGACTACCTCAAGCTACATCAAGTTCGTCCCGAAGATTAAGTGAAGTGCGCCACAAGAAACTTCCACGACTATGCCTCGACATGGTGTCTTCACACACCTTCGGAGAGCTACGAGATGAGTTGGCCCAAGATGAAGAGAGCTTTGCAACGAGAGTTCGTGCCTCCAACCTACACAAAACAACTTCGACGCCAATTGGAGAACACTATCCAAGGATCCAAGTCCATCGACAAGTACTTCAAGGAGATGAAGATTGCCTTGCGACGAGCCGGCATGGACAACCCCATTTCGATGAAGTTCCACTTCATGATGGGATTGAACAACGACATCTCCAAGACTATCTTCCTCGAGAACTACAAGTCCCTCGACGACTACTACATTAGTGCTCCCAATGTGGAACAAGAACTCATGAAGGCCAAGGCTTCTCCACCTCAAGCACACTTCGCGGCGACCAAGCTCTACGACAAGCATGAGGCTAGTACCACCACGATGTCCAAGCCCGACGAGCTCCAAGACGATGCTCCCAAGTTTGACTTCACCGCCATCCCTCTTTGTGGCATTGATGATGCCGAGTCTGCTTCAACTCTTTTTCAAGACGGTGCGGCGACGAGTATGACTACGGGACCCTCAAGGACCAAGCTTTGGAGGCGAGCGGAAAGGTGGCAAGCAAGGATGATGTTTCCATCTTTGGAGGCGAGAGTGATGATGTGCCATCTTTGGCCTTCATCAACGGCGACGGCTACAAGATGGTTGAGCATGGGATTTTCCCTTCGACCACGGCGACGTATGATGACTTGACTGACTTTTGCCACCATATTGAGAGTGAGAGTGACTTTACCACTAGCCCCATTATGATGAGCTTCCCCAATTCCCATGTGAGGAGAGCCACCACCACCACCACTTGAGTGATTTGAGTGACTCCACCATATGTGACATTGAGTGCACCTACCTTGAGGGAGTGAGTGAGCCAGCGCCACAAAGAGAGAGTGAGATAGTTGATGAGGCATTGATAACCCACAAGTGTAGGGGATCACAACAGCTTTCGAGGGTAGAGTATTCAACCCAAATTTATTGATTCGACACAAGGGGAGCCAAAGAATATTCTTGAGTACTAGCAGTTGAGTTGTCAATTCAACCACACCTGGATAACTTAGTATCTGCAGCAGAGTATTTAGTAGCAAAGTAATATGATAATAACGATAACGGTAGCAAAAGTAATGTTTTTCGGTTTTGTAGTGATTGTAACAATAGCAACGAAAAAGTAAATAAGCGAAGCACAAGATGTGAAAAGCTCGTAGGCAATGGATCAGTGATGGATAATTATGTCGGGTGCGAATCCTCATGTAATAGTTATAACATAGGGTGACACAGAACTAGCTCCAATTCATCAATGTGATGTAGGCATGTATTCCGTAAATAGTCATACGTGCTTATGGAAAAGAACTTGCATGACATCTTTTGTCCTACCCTCCCGTGGCAGTGGGGTCCTAGTGGAAACTAAGGGATATTAAGGCCTCCTTTTAATAGAGAACCAGACCAAGGCATTAACACATAGTGAATACATGAACTCCTCAAACTATGGTCATCACCGAGAAGTATCCCGATTATTGTCACTTCGGGGTTGTCAGATCATAACACATAATAGGTGACTATAGACTTGCAATATAGGATCAAGAACACACATATATTCATGAAAACATAATAGGTTCAGATCTAAAATCATGGCACTCGGGCCCTAGTGACAAGCATTAAGCTTAGCAAAGTCATAGCAACATCAATCTCAGAACATAGTGGATACTAGGGATCAAACCCTAACAAAACCAACTTGATTACATGGTAAATCTCATCCAACCCATCACCGTCCAGCAAGCCTACGATGGAATTACTCACGCACGACGAATGAGCATCATGAAATTGGTGATGGAGGATGGTTGATGATGACGACGGCGATGAATCCCCCTCTCCGGAGCCCCGAACGGACTCCAGATCAGCCCTCCCGCGAGAGATTAGGTCTTGGCGGCGGCTCTGTATTGTAAAACGCGATGATACTTTCTCTCTGATTTTTTTTCTCCATGAGACGGAATAAATAGAGTTGGAGTTGAGGTCGGCGGAGCCTCAGGGGGCCCACAAGATAGGGGGCGCGCCTAGGGGGGGGAGGACGCGCCCCCACCCTCGTGGACAGGGTGTGGGCCCCCTGGTCTTGATTCTTTCTCCAGTATTTTTTATATTTTCCAAAAAGTGCCTCCGAGGATTTTCAGGACATTCCGAGAACTTTTGTTTTCTACACATGAAACAACATCATAGCAGTTCTGCTGAAAACAGCGTCAGTCCGGGTTAGTTTCATTCAAATCATGCAAGTTAGAGTCCAAAACAAGGGCAAAAGTGTTTGGAAAAGTAGATACGTTGGAGACGTATCAACTCCCCCAAGCTCAGACCTTTGCTTGTCCTCAAGCAATTCAGTTGATAAACTGAAAGTGATAAAGAAAAACTTTTACAAACTCTGTTTGCTCTTGTTGTTGTAAACATGCAAAGCAAGCATTCAGGTTTCAACAAATATTATGAACTAACCATACTCACGATAACACCTCGGTCTCACAATTACTCATATCAATGGCATAATTAGCTAGCGAGCCATAATAATAAAACTCGGATGACAACACTTTCTCAAAACAATCATAACATGATATAACAAAATGGTATCTCGCTAGCCCTTTCTAAGACCGCAAAACATAAATGCAAAGCACCTTTAAAGATCAAGGACTGACTAAACATTGTAATTCATGGTAAAAGAGATCCAGTCAAGTCATACCCAATATAAACCAATAATAATGAATGCAAATGACAGTGTGCTCTCCAGTGGGTGCTTTTAATAAGGGTGATGACTCAACATAAAAGTAAATTGATAGGCCCTTCGCAGAGGGAAGCAGGGATTTTTAGAGGTGCCAGAGCTCAATTTTAAAATAGAGATTGGATACATTTTGAGCAGCATACTTTTGTTGTCAACGCAACAACTATGAGATGGCTGTATCTTCCATACTACATGCATTATAGGCAGTTCCCAAACAGAATGGTAAAGGTTTATACTCCCCCAACCACCAACAAGCATCAATCCTTGGATTGCTCGAAACAACGAGTGCCTCCAACTAACAACATCCCTGAGGGAGTTTTGTTTAATTATTTTGATTTGCTTTGATCTTTTTGGATCATGGGACTGGGCATCCCGGTTACCGGCCCTTTCTCGTGAATGAGGAGCGGAGTCCACTCCTCTTGAGAATAACCCACCTAGCATGGAAGATATAGGCAGCCCTAGTTGTAACATGAGCTGCTCGAGCATACAAAACAGAATTTCATTTGAAGGTTTGGAGTTTGGCACATACAATTTACTTGGAACGACAGGTAGATACCGCATATAGGAAGGTATGGTGGACTCATATGGAACAACTTTGGGGTTTAAGGAGTTTGGATGCACAAGCAGTATTCCCGCTTAGTACAGGTGAAGGCTAGCAAAAGACTGGGAAGCGACCAACTGAGAGAGTGACAACAGTCATAAACATGCATTAAAATTAATTCACACCGAATACAAGCATGAGTAGGATATAATCTACCATGAACATAAATATCATGAAGGCTATGTTGATTTGTTTCAACTACATGCGTGAACATGTGCCAAGTCGAGTCACTCAATTCATTCAAAGGAGGATACCATCCCATCATACCACATCATAATCATTCTAAAAGCATGTTGGCACGCAAGGTAAACCATTATAACTCATAGCTAATCAAGCATGGCACAAGCAACTATAATCTCTAAATGTCATTGCAAATATGTTTACTTCATAATAAGTTGAATCAGGAACGATGAACTCATCATATTTACAAAAACAAGAGAGGTCGAGTTCATACCAGCTTTTATCATCTCAATGAGTCCATCATATATCGTCATTATTGCCTTTCACCTGCACGACCGAATGATGTGTATAATAATAATAGTGCATATGCATTGGACTAAGCTGGAATCTGCAAGCATTCAACTCAAGAGAGAAGACAAGGTAATATGGGCTCTAAATTAAATAAACAATCATGCATATGATAGCCACTAAGCATTTTCAGTATGGTCTTCTCGACCCCCAAAGAAAAGAAAAGAAAATAAAACTATTTACACGGGAAAGCTCCCAACAAGTAAAAGAAGAACGGGAAATCTTTTTGGGTTTTCATTTTAATTACTACTACAAGCATGGAAATTAAACTAACTAAATTTTTTTTGGTTTTTCTTAAGGTTTATCAAACACACAAAAAGAAAACTAGAAAAAGAAATTTAAACTAGCATGGATAATACAATGAAAGAGTATGAGCACCGACGACTAGTGTGTGAACATGAATGTAAAGTCGGTGAGAAATACGTACTCCCCCAAGCTTAGGCTTTTGGCCTAAGTTGGTCTAATACCAAGGATGGCCTGGCTGATATCCGTAGTTGTAACTGGGGTCGTACTGAGATGCAGTGGCAACCGCCTCCTGAGCTGCGGCATGTTGGCGAGCTGCCTCTGCTCTCCCCTCGTGTTCAGCTGCTTCCTCCCTGGTAACAACATATCTTCCTTTTGCCTGGTAATCAAAAAGGAGAGGAGCAGGAAGAGTAACATGGACGACGTTGCATCTGTTATAGATTAGTCGATAATGAAGGAATTGTTCATTCCTCCTAAGAAAATGATGATTGACCATAGCGTCATAATCTAAATAAGCAGGAGGTATCATCACATCCCCCTCTCGTGGAGCTATACCAAGATAATTAGCCACACAGGTTGCATAAATTCCTCCAAATAAATCTCCAGCTCTACCATTATTCTGCAACCTACGTGCAACTATTGCCCCCAAGTTATAACCTTTATAACCTAACACGACACTCTTAAGGACACAAAGATCAGGGACACACATATGACATGCTTCGTCTTTACCGTTAATGCATCTACCAATGAAGAGAGCAAAATAATGTATAGCAGGAAAATGAATGCCCCCTATGGTAGCTTGTGTTATGTCCCTAGATTCTCCCACAGTAATACTAGCAAGAAATTCTCTAAATTCAGATTTATGGGGATCATTAATATTACCCCATTGCGGGAGTTTGCAAGCAGTTGTAAAATCCTCTAAGTCCATGGTATAAGATGTATCATAAATATCAAATAGGACACTAGGAGAATTACGCGTACAATTATATTTGAACCTCCGCACAAAGGAATCAGTCAATTGATAGTATTGAGGACACTTATCTTGTAAGAAGTCCTCCAGCTCGGCATTACGCACATATGCGTCAAATTCCTCCTTAAAACTTGCTTTGACCATAAAATCATCGGATGGCCACTCACAAGCTCGTACATCCGTGTCCCTTGGTAATTCAACATCTTGCTCACGCATAGCAATCTTGGGCCCTTTCTTTACCGAGGAACCACCATGGTACATTCTGCTAGACATAATTATTTTCTGAAAAATTTCTGAAATTTTAGTAACTTCAAAATAAAATTGAATAAAACTAAACAAGATTGGTAGCAACTACTCCCACAAGTGCCTAGAGCCTATATCATGCATTAGAAATGCTTGGGACCTCATAAATTTAACATGCAAGCTCAAGAACATGGTCACCTAAGCAACAAAAATTTGAAATGAATAAAGCACTAGAACAAAAACTATTTGGACCAATGGAGGAGTCACATACCAAGCAACAATCTCCCAAAGCAGTTTTGTGAATGGAGCTTTGAGCAAGGAGATCGAAAATCGCAGCAAAACGAGCTAGAACTCGTGCTTGAGCTGGATGGGGATTTTTTTGGGTAGAATATGAAGTGTGTAGGTGCTGCCATAAGTGGAGGGGGGCCACCAGGGGCCCACGAGACAGGGGGGCGCGCCCAGGTGGGGTGGGCGTGCCCTCCACTCTCGTGGCCTGGTGCTTGCCCCTCCTGCAGTGATTTCAGTGCCTAAAATCCTCAAATATTCTATAAAAAACATACTAAATTTGCAGGGCATTTGGAGTACTTTTATTTTCAGGATGTTTTTTTTATTACACGGATAATTAAAAAAAAGACGGATAATAATATTTTTGATTTATTTATTCTAAATAACAGAAAGTAAAAAGAGGGTACAGAAGATCCATCTCATGATCATCAAAATGAATCCACTAACAAGGTTGATCAAGTCTTGTTAACAAACTCATTCTAAATAACACGGAACCGGAGAAATTTCGAATAACACTAAGTTACCTCAACGGGGATATGAAAATCCCCAACAATAAGAATATCATACTTTTTCTTGACAGTAGGGAGAGGAAATTCAAAACCTCCAATAATAATAGTTGGAACTTTTTCAATAGAATTGATACTATGAACTTGAGATTGTTTCCTTGGAAAGTGTACCGTATGCTCATTACCATTAACATGAAAAGTGACATTGCCTTTGTTGCAATCAATAACAGCCCCTGCAGTGTTCAAAAAAGGTCTACCAAGGATAATCGACATACTATCGTCCTTGGGGATATCAAGAATAACAAAGTCCGTTAAGATAGTGACATTTGCAACTACAATAGGCACATCCTCACAAATACCGACAGGTATGGCAGTTGATTTATCAGCCATTTGCAAAGATATTTCTGTAGGTGTCAACTTATTCAATTCAAGTCTACGATATAAATAGAGAGGCATAACACTAACACCGGCTCCAAGATCACATAAAGTTGTTCTAACATAGTTTCTTTTAATGGAGCATGGTATAGTTGGTACACCCGGATCTGCAAGTTTCTTTGGTATTCCACCCTTAAAAGTGTAATTAGCAAGCATGGTGGAAATTTCAGCTTCAGTATCTTTCCTTTGTTTGTAATGATATCCTTCATATACTTGGCATAAGGATTTACTTTAAGCATATCAGTTAAGCGCATACGTAAGAAGATAGGTCCAATCATTTCAGCAAAACGCTCAAAATCCTCATCATCCTTTGTCTTGGATGGTTTAGGAGGAAAGGGCATGGGTTTCTGAACCCATGGTTCCCTTTCTCTACCGTGCTTCCTAGCAACAAAATCTCTCTTATCATAACGTTGATTCCTTGATTGTGGGTTATCAAGATCAACAGCAGGTTCAATCTCTACTTCATTATTTCTACTAGGTTGAGCATCAACATGAACATTATCATTAACATTACACTAGGTTCATGTTCATCACCTGATTGTGTTTCAGCATCAGAAATAGAATTATCATTGGGATTCTCAATTGTGTCTATAGTAGGTTCACTAGAAGCATGCAAAGTCCCATCGTCTTTCTTTTTCTTCTTTTTTGAAGAACTAGGTGCTTCTAAATTATTTCTCTGAGAATCTTGCTCGATTCTCTTAGGTGGCCTTCAGGATACAAAGGTTCCTGAGTCATTCTACCAGTTCTAGTAGCCACTCTAACAGCAAAGTCATTTTTATTATTTAATTCATCAAGCAAATCATTTTGACCTTTAAGTACTTGCTCAGCTTGAGTAGCAACCATAGACGCATATTTGCTAATGAGTTTAAGTTCACCTTTAACTCTAGCCATATTATCACTCACGCGTCCTATCTCGAAAGCATTATTCTTTAATTCTCTACCAACATAAGCATTAAAACTTTCTTGTCTAGCCACAAAGTCATCAAATTCATCTAAGCATCGGCTATGAAATTTAGTAGAGGGAATTTCAACTTTATCATATCTATAGAGAGAATTTACCTTCACTACCTATGTCGGGTCATCAAGACAATGTGGTTCTTCAATAGGCGGTATATTAAGACCATGTATTTCTTCAATAGGTGGTAAATTCTTAACATCTTCAGCTTTTATACCTTTTTCTTTCATTGATTTCTTTGCCTCTTTCATATCTTCGGGACTGAGAAATAAAACACCTCTCTTCTTCGGAGTGGGTTTAGGAATAGGCTCAGGAGTTGGCTCAATTGGTTCAGGAATTGCCTCAGGAATTGGCTCAGGAAGAGTCCAATTATTTTCATTAGTCAACATATTATTCAATAGTAATTCAGCTTCGTCGACTGTTCTTTCCCTGAAAACACAACCAGCACAACTATCCAAGTAGTCCTTGGAAGCATCGGTTAGTCCATTATAAAAGAAATCAAGTATTTCATTTTTCTTGAGAGGATGATCAGGCAAAGCATTTATTAATCGGAGAAGCCTCCCCCAAGCTTGTGGGAGACTCTATTCTTCGATTTGCACAAAATTATATATTTCCCGCAAGGCAGCTTGTTTCTTATGGGTAGGGAAATATTTAGCAGAGAAGTAATAAATCATATCATGGGGACTACAAACACAACCAGGAGCAAGAGAATTATACCAAGTCTTAGCATCACCCTTTAATGAGAACGGAAATATCTTAAGGATATAAAAGTAGCAAGATTTATCATCATGAGTAAACAGGGTAGCTATATCATTCAACTTGGTAAGATGTGCCACAACAGTTTCAGATTCAGTGTCATAGAAAGGATCGGATTCAACTAAAGTAATAATGTTAGGATCAATAGAGAATTCATATTCCTTATCAATAACAAAGATAGGTGAAGTGGCAAAAGCAGGGTCATGTTTCATTTTAGCATTTAAAGTCTTTTGTTTCAGCTTAGCTAACAATTTCTTAAGATCTGATCTATCATTGCAAGCAAGAAAATCTCTAGCAGCTTCTTCATCCATAACATAACCCTCAAGAACAACAGGCAATTCGTAATCATTCAGAGAACCTTCATCATCACTATCATCAATAATAGCATCTTCAATAATTTCATTCTCTCTAGCCCTAGCAAGTTGTTCATCAAGAAATTCACCTAATGGCACAGTAGTATCTCGCACAGAAGTAGTTTCATCATAAGTATCATGCAAAGCAGAAGTGGCATCATCAATAACATGCGACATATCAGAATTCATAGCAGTAGCAGGTTTAGGTGTCACAAGCTTACTCATAACAGAAGGAGAATCTAATGTAGAGCTAGATGGCAGTTCCTTACCTCCCCTCGTAGTTGAGGGATAGATCTTGGTTTTAGCGTCTTTCAAGTTCTTCATAGTGATCAATAGATATAAATCCCAAGTGACTCAGAGAATACAGCTATGCTCCCCGACAATGGCGCCAGAAATTAGTCTTGATAACCCACAAGTGTAGGGGGTCGCAACAGCTTTCGAGGGTAGAGTATTCAACCCAAATTTATTGATTCGACACAAGGGGAGCCAAAGAATATTCTTGAGTATTAGCAGTTGAGTTGTCAATTCAACCACACCTAGATAACTTAGTATCTGCAGCAGAGTATTTAGTAGCAAAGTAATATGATAATAAAGGTAACGATAGCAAAAGAAATGTTTTTGGGTTTTGTATTGATTGTAACAATAGCAACGGAAAAGTAAATAAGTGAAGCACAAGATGTGAAAAGCTCGTAGGCAATGGATCAGTGATGGATAATTATGTCAGATGCGATTCCTCATGTAATAGTTATAACATAGGGTGACGCAGAACTAGCTCCAATTCATCAATGTAATGTAGGCATGTATTCCGTAAATAGTCATACGTGCTTATGGAAAAGAACTTGCATGACATCTTTTGTCCTACCCTCCCGTGGCAGCGGGGTCCTAGTGGAAACTAAGGGATATTAAGGCCTCCTTTTAATAGAGAACCGGACCAAAGCATTAACACATAGTGAATACATGAACTCCTCAAACAACGGTCATCACCGAGAAGTATCCCGATTATTGTCACTTCGGGGTTGTCGGATCATAACAGATAATAGGTGACTATAGACTTGCAAGATAGGATCAAGAACACACATATATTCATGAAAACATAATAGGTTCAGGTCTGAAATCATGGCACTCAGTCCCTAGTGACTAGCATTAAGCATAGCAAAGTCATAGCAACATCAATCTCAGAACATAGTGGATACTAGGGATCAAACCCTAACAAAACTAACTTGATTACATGGTAAATCTCATCCAACCCATCAACGTCCAGCAAGCCTATGATGGAATTACTCACGCACGGCGGTGAGCATCATGAAATTGGTGATGGAGGATGGTTGATGATGACGACGGTGATGAATCCCCCTCTCCGGAGCCCCGAACGGACTCCAGATTAGCCCTCCCGAGAGAGATTAGGGCTTGGCAGCGGCTTTGTATCGTAAAACGTGATAAAACTTTCTCTTTGACTTTTTTCTCCGCGAGACAGAATAAATAGAGTTGGAGTTGAGGTCGGCGGAGCCTCAGGGGGCCCATGAGACAGGGGGGCGCGCCCACACCCTCGTGGACAGGGTGTGGGCCCCCTGGTCTTGATTCTTTCTCTAGTATTTTTTATATTTTCCAAAAAGTGCCTCCGAGGATTTTCAGGACATTCCGAGAACTTTTGTTTTCTACACATGAAACAACATCATAGTAGTTCTACTGAAAACAGCGTCAGTCCGGGTTAGTTTCATTCAAATCATGCAAGTTAGAGTCAAAAACAAGGGCAAAAGTGTTTGGAAAAGTAGATACGTTGGAGACATATCAGGCATATGAGGCCATTTTGATTTCTAACAACTTAACCTCTACATCTATCGTGTCTTCTCATTTGGTGCTAGGTCCCATATATGATGATGCGCCGATCCTCGACGACTTCGTCCTCCCTTTGGACATGAGGATGGCCATGGTGGAATATGATGCACCCCCCACATGGTTCCATCACGATGAAGATGAACACGATTTGGTCTTCCCCACCTCACCTACACCACTTGAGTGGAACGACAAAGGTAACATAGGTGAAGGTGATGCTCTTGTCCCACAAGTGGACGTTCTTGAAATTGATTGCTTGCATGATGTTGATCCGCCTAGTACCATGCTTCATGCTAGTATGATTTCCCCATGCGATGATTTACCCATTTATGATGAGTTTGATGATTTTCATGAGGAGTCTAGTAGTTGTGATGCCATGTTACATAGGATTTCTTGTGACAATTCTTTAGGTCACATCATGTTTGACAATCTGCTTGACTTGTCATATGCTATGCATGAGATCTCCCGTATGTCATATTTGCAATCTCATCGTAGTGACTATGCATATGTCATTAAAATAAACCTAATTTGCACATATGGAATAGATGACAAGCCCATGGTGATTGGCATTTGTTTTTCTTGTGATGATATTGATATGATTTCTTTGCATCATTTTTCTAATATGCCATGCCATGACCACCTAGCTTCAGATATGCATTGTTTTGGATGTTGTCCATTTTCTCCATATTATGCTTCCGCTATTGCTCATGAGGAGACCCCATAGTTTCCTCATACCCATTAGGAGATTTTGATCCATCCTATGATTTGCATGATTTCCATGATTGTGTGCACCATATGCTCCCCATGAATAAATGTGCTATTGATGTGCCATATACTTGTTTGCTCAATTCATGTCCCCATCGTGTCATACATAACAACTATTCTTTCATGATGGATGACATGTTCATATACCATGCCTCAAATTTCTTTGAGCATTGCTTATCTTGTGCTAACTCACACGTGCACATACACATCATGATGTATGATGTGTACATTTACCACACACACAATTTCTTTCGTTTGTGTCTCTTTTGTGTAGGTACCCATGATTACTTGTCAACCTCACAATCCCATGAGTTGACAAAACAAGCTCTAGAGAGCAATGATGACTTGGGATTACGTGGATTTTCATTCCCACCGCTCCCTTCGTGCAAAGACTTCGTGCATCTCTTCTACATGGCCCTCACTTGGCTATGGGTTATTGTCCATTACATATTATATGCCCATCTTGCCATGTTCACTTTGCATGATATGCTTATTCCTATGCCTTCGCCATGCATTTGTGACCCATGCTTTGCATTACACATGATGATTGATTCTAATACTTGTATGTGTATTTGCAAGCTTGGTGGAGATATTGCTTGTTATTGCCATGTTTGCTTTGTGCACCATTCCTATGATGATACTATGATCTTGCTTTGTGTTCGTTCTTGTGATATGTCATGTGCATTGTCTATGCGTATTATTTGCTCACATGATATGATTGCCATGATTTACTCTAGTGTGTTGCATCTTTGCTCCACTAGTTTGCACAACTTGATTGATATGCTTGCTTATGTTGCATCACCAATGACTCATACTTGCTCATTTCATGCGGTTGATGACAACCATCTACATGCTTTGCACATGATTGTTATTGCATCTTGTCATGTATTTCCATGTGTTGCCTCTCTCATGCTAGATGATTTGCCATGTATTGAGTGCAACAATGATTCTCTTCTTTCTCATGAGATTGCCCCCATAGCATTCTCGCATATATTTGGAGATTTTGACATAATTCTTGTAAAGCATGCTTGTCTTACCTCTTTGCACCATATACCTAGTGCCATGAAAATAGCCATTGTTGCATCATATTATTCATGCACTTGTGCTTCTAATGGTTATGTGCAAGAGAAGAGAACCATCATGATGGATGATGTGTTTATCTACCATGCGCATACGCTCTTTGTTTTGTTGTGTGCATGTGTAGGATACTTGGACTTCATGTCGACTTCTATTTCATGTGAGTTGACCATTCGAGCTCTTGAGAGCGAGCCTCATACATTCGACCATGACTCGCTTCTACACCACATTTCCTACCACTTCGACATTGTGAAGAACGCACAAGGACATGCTTTCGAGGTGATATCCTTCTATCTAGAGAACACCCAAACCATGAGCCTGCATATTGTGGATCATACTTCATGTGTTGCTTGCTCCATGAAACTTTGCACACATGCTAGCGATCTTGCTTCGACTTATCATTACCACATTGCCATGCCCCATGACATATATGCCTTGTGTGTTGCATCTCGTTCTTCACATATGCCATGTCCCTTTGGTTATCACATGCTTGACTTGATTGCCTCACACATGTTGAACAATTGCTCTTTCCATTGTGTTGAGTGCCACGATATCTTCACTACACCCTATGCACCTTATGCTTGGATTGTCTTGCACTTGCCCCATGTGTTTAGACATATCATTATGTTTGGTGTTGTGGATGATACTTATGCATACCATAGACCTTTTGTTGGGCACTTTGCGCATTCTTGCTATGACATTGAGGTAGATGCTTGTTCACCTCTCAAACATATTTGCATCTCTACCTACCATTTGCATGCTTGTTCCCATGATGTACTTGATTGTGCTCAATTTATATGCTCAAATGCCATGCTTAATTTGGAACTACAAGATTATGAATGCTTGGTGATCGTCCACTTCTACACGATGCCATCATCTCTTTCCCATGGTGATTTGGATTTCGATCCAAGTCGGATCTTTGCCAAGGGGGAGGGGATGATGCGGAGCATCCTATAGACATCACCATGTCAAGAGTCCATTTGGCAAGTGACACGTGCCACATCTACTTCATGCATACAAAGGTGAATCATCTCCTTTACACATGTTCACTTGTACCCTTCGAGGATGGTATACTATTTGACCCCTCCCTTGTGTGCATACTTAGGTGTGAGCGGAGCTACACATTCATCATGGAGGAGTCCAAGCGCAAGAGAACAACTACACCATCCAAGATAGAAGCCTAGAAGCGGAGAAGTAAGCGCCAAGAAGAAGGCAGCAGCTCCCAGGCGACCCCGTGCGCACAGGCCTCCCCAACCCCGTGCCCATGGGCCTCCCAGGCTGGCGGTCCTGAAGACCCCGTGCGCACGGGAGTGTACCGTGCCCACGGGACCCCCATGTCCAGGGCCTCACGGACCCCATGCGCACGGGCTCATGCGTCAAGTCCTTGGATACCCCATGCGCACGGGCTCCACTTACCCCGTGCAGACGGGGCCACCTATGCGTGGCTGTTGGGCTTCGCCCTTGTATCCCCATCTCGTCCCTACTTACCCCTTCATCCCTTGGACCTATATATACTCCCCTTCCTCCTCCATTTAGACTTAGCAAAGTGATAGCTCATTCTTAGGTGAGCTTTGCTCCTACCTCCTCCTCTTGAGAGAGAGAGACCACTCCCATGGAGTTCAAGACCTCCATGTGAGAAGATCCCGAGGGATTCAAGCCCCCCTTCGTGGGAAGATCCTTCTAGGATTCAAGCCCTCATCTCCTTCATAGGATTTGGGATGAACTCTACCATGTATCTTGTTTCCCTTTGATTGTTCATGTACCTTGTGGATCTTGTGTGTTTGATTGTCTAGTGGATGTGTGATTGGACTTGTTCTTGAGTGTTCCTCTTGTTTTCCCTCTTGTGTTCATCTTGTTCTTGGGGATTCCCCTCCAATTCGTGAAAGATCTCCCCATAGGGTTCCACCCTACAACAGGTCTTCCTCCTCTTCCTCGTCCTCTCCGGAGGAAGAGCGGGCATCGAAGTCTTCGGATATGGTGTCCGAAGTACCGCGGCGACGAAGGCCGCCCCTGGTCTTTTTGGCCTCTTTCTCGGCCTTCTTTTTCGGCGCCTTGTAAGGTGTCGGGACCAGCATCTTCGTCAGAAGTGGGCCAGCTGGTTCTTCCGGTAGTGGGGCCGGACAGTAGATCCGCCCCGCCTTCTTCGTCCAGCCCTAGGAGAGTTTAGGAAAACACATTAAGCATTTCCCTCGGGTTATGCGAATGAAACGTATGACTTGCCAATATATAATGACTTACCGAACTTGCAGGGCGGGACAGTTGGTACCCGTGGTCCTCGGCTGAGTCCGGCCATGATTTTTTGGACTTAAAAAGCACCTTCCAGATGTCTTTGTGCGAGGAGCCAAAGAGCTCTAGCAGGGTCTGGTGCTTGGCCGGGTCGAATTCCCATAAATTGCAAGCCTTGTGTTGACAAGGAAGAATCCGGCGAACTAACATCACCTGGACTACATTGACAAGTTTGATATCCTTGTCTTCCATATCCTTGACGCACGTCTGGAGCACCGACAGTTCGTCGGACGAAGACCAGTTTAGGCCTTTCTTGGGCCAGGACGTAAGCCGCAAGGGAGCTCCAGATCGGAATTCTGGAGTTGCGGCCCATTTTGGGTCGCGCGGCTCAGTGACATAGAACCACTGCTATTGCCACTCTTTGACGGAATCATTGGAAGTACCTGACGGCCATGTGACGTTGGGCATCTTGCTCACCATGGCACCTCTGCACTCGACGTGCTCACTGCTCACTACCTATGGTTTCACATTAAAAATCTTCAGCCATAATCCGAAGTGTGGTGAGATGCGGAGAAAGGCCTCGCACACAACGATGAATGTTGATATGTTGATGAAGGAATTGGGGATAGATCATGAAAATCGATCCTGTAGTAATACATGATGACGCGAATGAATGGGCAAAGGGGAAACCATAGCCGGTGGACAAAGTGAGGGAGGAATACAACCCTCTCATGGGGTTCCGGGGTTGGGATGATCTGTCCCGTCATCGGCAGACGATGGCTAATTTTCTTGGCCAGATACCCGGCCTCCCGAAGCTTTTTGATATCCTTCTCCCGGATGGTAGAGGCCATCCACTTGCCTCCTGCTCTCTATATACGGACATTTTTGGAGGGCCTTTGTGGGTGGAGAAGACGAATGCTTGGGTGCTGGAGCTCGAGCTAGAGAGAACGGATAAGCAGAGAGAGAGGAAGGCGTGGGTGAAAAAGGGGAGCTCTTATCTCCTTATAAAGGCCGCAGGGATCCTGTGCCTCCCCACTTGCCCCGTAAAATTGCTTATTCCCCAAGCGCCGTGGTTGATGGCGCGGTTGGGTTACCCACACCCGTATTGATGAGAATCCCGTGATAAGGGGACACGACCTCTACTTCGACAAGACGTGCCAATAAAACCGCCTCATGATATGTGCGGTAGCAGGTTGAGAAAAACGATTTGCATAATGACCGGGCCGCAGCGTGATGTCACGCTATGAAAGGTTGTCAGCATATTAGATTTGTGGAATATTGTACTCTCTATGGTGGTATGTGGAAATTGTTTTGCAGAGCCGGACACGATCCTCATGTTCAAGATCTTCTATGGAGTATTCGGAGAAGGAACCCGCCTTGCAATGCCGAAGACAATCTGCGCGCCGAACTCATCGTCATTGAAGCCTGGTTCAGGGGCTACTGAGGGAGTCCTGGATTAGGGGGTCCTCGGACAGCCGGACTATATATTGTGGCCGGACTGTTGGACTATGAAGATACAAGATTGAAGACTTTGTCCCGTGTCCGGAAGGACTCTCCTTTGCATGGATGGCAAGCTTGGAAATTCGGATATGTAGATCTCCTTCTCTGTAACCGACTCTGTGTAACCCTAGCCCCCTCCAGTGTCTATATAAACCGGAGGGTTTAGTCCGTAGGACAACAACAATCATAATCATAGGCTAGCTTCTAGGGTTTAGCCTCTACGATCTCGTGGTAGATCAACTCTTGTAATACTCATATCATCAAGATCAATCAAGCAGGAAGTAGGGTATTACCTCCATCGAGAGGGCTCGAACCTGGGTAAACATTGTGTCCCCCACCTCCTGTTACCATTAGCCTTAGACGCATAGTTCGGGACCCCCTACCCGAGATCCACCGGTTTTGACACCGACAGTTAGAATTTATTCTTAATCACTTTTATCGTAGTTGCGGATGCTTGCGAGAGGGGTAATCATAAGTAAGATGTTTGCTCAAGTAAGAACAACGCCTCAGCACCGGTCCACCCACATATCAAATTATCAAAGTACCGAACACGAATTAAGCCAACATGATGAAAGTGACTAGATGAAATTCCCATATACCCTCAAGAACACTTTGCTTATCATAAGAAACCGTTTCGGCCTATCCTTTGCCTCAAAAGGATTGGGCTACCTTGCTGCACTTTTGTTACTACTATTGTTACTTGCACATTAAAAATTATCTTGCTACCAAACTACTCCGCTACTTACAACTTTGGCACCTGCAGACTTTACCTTGCTGAAAACCACTTGTCATTTCCTTCTGCTCCTCGTTGTGTTCGACACTCTTACTTATCGAAAATAGCTAAAATTAACACCATACACTTGTGGGTCATCATCCGTCCGGGCCGCTTCATCCAACAATACCTCTGAATCAAAGTAAGACGTTGGTGGTAAGCAGTATGACTATTATCGCCCACAACTCTTTTGTGTTCTACTCGTGCATAAAACATCTACGCATAGACCTGGTTCGGATGCCACTGTTGGGGAACGTAGTAATTCAAAAAAATCCTAAGGTCATGCAAGATCTATCTAGGAGATGCATAGCAACAAGATGGGAGAATGTGTCCATGTACCCTCGTAGACAGAAAGCGGAAGCGTTTAGTAACGTAGTTGATGTAGTCGAACGTCTTCACGATCCAACCGATCCAAGTACCGAACGTACGGCACCTCCGTGTTCAGCACACGTTCAGCACAATGACGTCCCTTGAGCTCTTGATCCAGTTGAGGACGAGGGAGAGTTCCGTCAGCATGACGGCGTGGCGACGGTGTTGATGATGTTACCGGTGCAGGGCTTCACCTAAACACTATGACGATATGACTGAGGTGTTGAACTGTGGAGGGGTGCACCGCACACGGCTAAGAGATTGTCTGTTGTGCTTTGGGGTCCCCCCTGCCCCCGTATATAAATGAGGGAGGAGGAGGAGGCCGGAAAAGGAGGGGCGCGCCTATAGGGGGAGCCCAACTAGGATTCCCAATCCTAGTTGGAGTCCCCTTCTTTTCCAAGAGGGGAGAGAGGGAAAGAGGTGGAGGAGAAAGAGGAAAGGGGGGCCGCGCCCCCTCCCCTAGTCCAATTCGGTTTGGGCTAGGGGGGCGCACACCTCCTCCTGGACGCTGCCTCCTCTCTTCCACTAAGGCCCATGAAGGCCCATTAATCCCCCGGGGGTTACGGTAACCTCACGGTACACCGAAAAATGCCCGAACCTTTCCGAAACCTTTCAGGTGTCCAAACATAACCTTCCAATATATCAATCTGTATGTCTTGACCATTTCGAGACTCCTCGTCACGTCCGTGATCTCATCCGGGACTCCGAACAAACTTCGGTCATCAAAAACACATAACTCACAATACAAATCGTCATCGAACGTTAAGCGTGCGGACCCTACAGGTTCGAGAACTATGTAGACATGATCGAGACACATCTCCGATCAATAACCAATAGCGGAACATGGATGCTCATATTGGCTCCTACGTGTTTGATATGTCTCCAACGTATCTATATTTTTTTATTGTTCCATGCTATTATATTACCCATTTTGGATGTTTATGAGCTTTACTTTACACTTTTATATCATTTTTGGGACTAACCTACTAACTGGAGGCCCAGCCTAAATTGTTGTTTTTTTGCCTATTTCAGTGTTTCGAAGAAAAGGAATGTCAAACAGAGTCCAAACGGAATGAAACCTTTGGGAGTGATCTTTTTGGAACAAACGCAATCCAGGAGACTTGGAGTGGATGTCAAGCACCAAACGAGCTGGCCACGAGGGTGCCTGGCGCGCCCTAGGGGGGTGGGCATGCCCCCCACCCTCATGGGCCCCTCGTGCCTCCACCGACCTACTTCTTCCTCCTATATATACCCACGTACCCCGAGAACATCCAGGAGCACCACGAAAAACTATTTCCACCGCCGCAACCTTCTGTATCCACGAGATCCCATCTTGGAGCCTTTGCTGGCGCTCCGCCGGAGGGGGAATCGACCACGGAGGGCCTCTACATCATCTCCAAGGCCTCTCCGATGAGTTGTGAGTAGTTTACCACAGACCTTTGGGTCCATAGTTATCAGCTAGATGGCTTCTTCTCTCTCTTTGAATCTCAATCAAAGTTCTCCTTGATCTTCTTGGAGATCTATTCGATGTAGCTCTTTTCGCGGTGTGTTTGTCGAGATCCGATGACTTGTGGGTTTATGATCAAGTTTATCTATGAGAAATAATTGAATCTTCTCTGAATTTTTATGTGTGATTGGTTGTCTTTGCAAGTCTCTTCGAATTATCAGTTTGGTTTGGCCTACTAGATTGATCTTTCTTGCAATAGGAGAAGTGCTTAGCTTTGGGTTCAATCTTGCGGTGTCCTTCCCAGTGACAGCAGGGGCAGCAAGGCACGTATTGTATTGTTGTCATCGAGGATAAAAAGATGGGGTTTATATCATATTGCTTGAGTTTATCCCTCTACATCATGTCATCTTTCTTAATGCGTTACTCTGTTCTTATGAACTTAATACTCTAGATGCAGGCAGGAGTTGGTCGATGTGTGGAGTAATAGTAGTAGATGCAGAATCATTTCGATCTACTTGTTGCGGACGTGATGCCTATATACATGATCATGCCTAGATAATCTCAGAACTATGCACTTTTCTATCAATTGCTCGACAATAATTTTTTCACCCACCATAATACTTATGCTATCTTGAGAGAAGCCACTAGTGAAAACTATGGTCCTCGGGTCTATCTTTTATCATATAAGTTTCCAATCTACTTTTATTTGCAATCTTTACTTTCCAATCTTTATCATAAAAATACCAAAAATATTTATGTTATCTTATTATCTCTATCAGATCTCACTTTTGCATGTTACCATGAAGGGATTGACAACCCCTTTATCGCGTTGGTTGCGAGGTTCTTGTTTGTTTGTGTAGGTACGAGGGACTTTTGAGGAGCCTCCTACTGGATTGATACCTTGGTTCTCAAAAACTAAGGGAAATATGTACGCTACTTTGTTGCATCACCCTTTCCTCTTCAATGGAAAACCAACGCAGTGCTCAAGAGGTAGCAAGAAGGATTTTTGGCGCCGTTGCCGGGGAGGTCTTCCCTCAAGTCAAGACATACCAAGTACCCATCACAAACTCATCTCCCTCGCATTACATTATTTGCCATTTGCCTCTCGTTTTCCTCTCCCCCACTTCACCCTTGTCGTTTTATTCGCCCTCTCTTTCCCGTTCGCCTCTTTTCTTTCGCTTGTCTCTTGTGTGCTTTTGTGTTGGATTGCTTGTCACGATGGCTCAAGATAATACTAAATTATGTGACTTTTCCAATACCAACAATCATGATTTCCTTAGCACTCCGATTGCTCCTCTTAATGATGCTGAAACTTGTGAAATCAATGCTGCTTTGTTGAATCTTGTTATGAAAGATCAATTCTCTGGCCTTCCTAGTGAAGATGCTGCTACTCATCTAAACAACTTTGTTAATTTGTGTGATATGCAAAATAAGAAAGATACGGATAATGATATTGTTAAATTGAAGTTATTTCCGTTTTCACTTAGAGATCATGCTAAAACTTGGTTTTCGTCTTTGCCTAAAAATAGTATTGATTCATGGAATAAGTGCAAAGATGCTTTTATCTCTAAGTATTTTCCTCCCGCTAAGATCATCTCTCTTAGAAATGATATTATGAATTTTAAACAACTTGATCATGAGCATGTTGCCCTATCTTGGGAAAGAATGAATTAATGATTCGCAATTGCCCTACACATGGTTTGAATTTATGGATGATCATACAAAAAATTTATGCCGGATTGAATTTTGCATCTAGAAATCTTTTAGATTCGGCGCGGGAGGCACTTTTATGGAAATAACTTTAGGATAAGCTACTAAACTCCTTCATAATATTATGGTTAATTATTCTCAATGGCACACCGAAAAGATCTACTAGTAAGAAAGTTAAAGCAATAGAAGAAATTAATGTTTTGAGTGGAAAGATGGATGAACTTATGAAATTGTTTTCTACTAAGAGTGCTCCTATTGATCCCAATGATATGCCTTTGTCTACTTTGATTGAGAATAATAATGAATCTATGGATGTGAATTTTTTTGGTAGGAATAATTTTGGTAACAACGCATATAGAGGAAACTTTAATCCTAGGCCATTTCCTAGTAATTCCTCTAATAGTTATGGTAATTCCTACAACAACTCTTATGGAAATTTTAATAATATACCCTATGATTTTGAGAATAGTGTTAAAGAATTTATGATCTCTCAAAAGAATTTCAATGCTTTGCTTGAAGAAAAATTGCTTAAAGTTGATGAATTGGCTAGGAACGTTGATAGACTTTCTCTTGATGTTTTTTGACCTGACTTTCTCTTGATGTTGATTCTTTGAAACTTAGATCTATTCCACCTAATCATTATATCAATGAGTCTCTCAAAGCCATGAGAATTTCCATTGATGAGTGCAAAGAAAGAACCGCTACGATGCGTGCTAAGAAAGATTGCTTTGTAAGAGCGTGTTCTTCTAGTTTCCATGAAAATAATGATGAAGATCTAAAAGTTATTGATGTGTCCCCTATTAAATCTTTGTTTTGCAATATGAATCTTGATAATAATGGGACTAGGGATGAGTTAACTCTAGTTAAAAGGCGTCCCAATGATTCGGAGTTTTTAGATCTTGATGCTAAATTTTGTAAAAGTGGGATTAGAGAGGTCAAAAATTTACATAGCAATGAACCCACTATTTTGGATTTCAAGAAATTTAATTATGATAATTGTTCTTTAATAGATTGTATTTCCTTGTTGCAATCTATGTTGAATTCTCCTCATGCTTATAGTCAAAATAAAGCTTTTACCAAACATATCGTTGATGCTTTGATGCAATCTTATGAAGAAAAACTTGAATTGGAAGTTTCTATACCTAGAAAACTTTATGATGAGTGGGAACCTACTTAAAAGTTAAAATTAAAGATCATGAATGCTATGTTTTGTGTGATTTGGGTGCTAGTGTTTCCACGATTCCGAAAACTTTATGTGATGTGCTAGGTTTCCATGATTTTGATGATTGCTCTTTAAACTTGCATCTTGCGGATTGCACTATTAAGAAACCTATGGGAAGGATTAATGATGTTCTTATTGTTGCACATAGGAATTATGTGCCCATAGATTTTAGCATTCTTGATATAGATTGCAATCTTTCATGTCCTATTATTCTTGGTAGACTTTTCCTTAGAACGATTGGTGCAATTATTGATATGAAGGAAGGGAATATTAGATTCCAATTTACATTAAGGAAAGGCATGGAACACTTCCCTAGAAATAAAGTCAAATTACCTTATGAATCTATTATGCAAGCCACTTATGAATTCAATGCCAAAGATGGCAATACTTAGATCTATTCTCACTTTTATGCCTGGCTAGGGGCGTTAAACGATAGCGCTTGTTGGGAGGCAACCCAATTTCATTTTTGTTCCTTGATTTTTGCTTCTGTTTAGTAATAAATAATTCATCTATATTCTGTTTATATGTGGTTTTATGTTTTAATTAGTGTTTGTGCCAAGTAGAACCTATAGGATAACCTACGGTGATAGTTAATTTGATTCTGCTGAAAAACAGAAACTTTTGCACGCAGGAGAATAATTTTAGTAAATCACAGAAACGTGATTTTGCATTGATTATTTTTGCAGTCGCTCAATAGACAAATTTCCCAGGACTTGCTATTTTTGTAGGATTTTTAGAGTTCCAGAAGTATTCTAAAGTTACAGATTGCTACAGATTGTTCTGTTTTTGACAGATTCTGTTTTTCGTGTGTTGTTTGCTTATTTTGATGAATCTATGGCTAGTATCGGGGGTTATGAACCATACAGAAGTTGGAATAAATTATGTTTAACACCAATATAAATAAAGAATGAGTTCATTACAGTACCTTGTGTGGTGGTTTTTCTTTCTTGCACTAACAGAGCTTATGAGATTTCTTGTTGAGTTTTGTGTTGTGAAGTTTTCAAGTTTTGGGTAAAGATTTGATGGACTATGGAATAAGGAGTGGCAAAAGCCTAAGCTTGGGGATGCCCATGGCACCCCAAGATAATCCAAGGACAACCAAAGCCTAATCTTGGGGATGCCTCGGAAGGCATCCCCTCTTTCGTCTTCGTCTATCGGTAACTTTACTTAGAGTTATATTTTCATTCACCACATGATATGTGTTTTGCTTGGAGCGTCTTGTATGATATGAGTCTTTGATTTTTAGTTTACCACAATCATCCTTGCTGTACACACCTTTTGGGAGAGACACACATGATTTGGAATTTATTAGAATACTCTATGTGCTTCACTTATATCTTTTGAGCTAGATAGTTTTGCTCTAGTGCTTCACTTATATCTTTTAGAGCACGGCGGTGGCTTAATTTTGTAGAAATTGTTGATCTCTCATGCTTCACTTATATTATTTTGAGAGTATTTTAGAACAGCATGGTATTTGCTATGGTTATAAAATTGGTCCTAGAATGATTGGCATCCAAGTTGGGTATAATAAAAACTATCATAGGAAGTAAATTGGATGCTATGATCAATTTGATGCTTGATAATTGTTTTGAGATATGGAGGTGGTGATATTAGAGTCATGATAGTTGGGTAATTGTGAATTTAAAGAATACTTGTGTTGAAGTTAGCAAGTCCCGTAGCATGCACGTATGGTAAAAGTTGTGTAAAAAATTTGTTGCATAGGGTGCTCTTTTGATTGCCTTCCTTATGTGTGGAGGTCGGGATCGCGCGATGGTTAACTCCTACCAACCCTTCCCCTAGGAGCATGCGTAGTAGTACTTTGCTTTGAGGGCTAATAAAACATTTTCAATAATTATATGAGTTCTTTATGACTAATGTGAGTCCATGGATTATACGCACTCTTACCTTTCCATCATTGCTAGCCTCTCCGGTACCATGCATTGCCCTTTCTCACCTTGAGAGTTGGTGCAAAATTTGCCGGTGCATCCAAACCCCGTGATACGATACGCTCTATCACACATAAACCTCCTTATATCTTCCTCAAAACAGCCACCATACCTACCTATTATGGCATTTCCATAGCCATTCCGAGATATATTGCCATGCAACTTTCCACCATTCCGTTTATCATGACACGCATCATCATTGTCATATTGCCTTGCATGATCATGTAGTTGACATCGTATTTGTGGCAAAGCCACCATGCATAATTTTTCATACATGTCACTCTTGATTCATTGCCCATCCCGATACACCGCCAGAGGCATTCATATAGAGTCATATATTGTTCTAGTATTGAGTTGTAATTCATGAGCTGTAAATAAATAGAAGTGTGATGATCATCATTATTAGAGCATTGTCCCTTATAAAAAAAGAAAGTCCAAATAAAAATAAAGAAAGGCCAAATAAAAAAAGGCCAAACAAAAAAGAGAAAGGCCCAAAAAAAGAAGAAAAAAAGGGGGACAATGTTACTATCTTTTTCCACACTTGTGCTTCAAACTAGCACCATGTTCTTCATATAGAGAGTCTCATATGTTGTCGCTTTCATATACTAGTGGGAATTTTTCATTATAGAACTTGGCTTGTATATTCCAACGATGGGCTTCCTCAAAATGCCCTAGGTCTTCATGAGCAAGAAAGTTGGATGCACACCCACTTAGTTTCTTTTGTTGAGCTTTCATACATTTATAGCTCTAGCGCATCCGTTGCATGGCAATCCCTACTCCTCATGTTGACATCAATTGATGGGCATTTCCATAGCCCATTGATTAGCCTCATCAATGTGAGACTTTCTCCTTTTTTTCTCCACACAACCTCCATCATCATATTCTATTCCACTCATAGTGCTATATCCATGGTTCGCGCTCATGTATTGCGTGAGAGTTGAAAAAAGCTGAAGCGCGTTAAAAAGTATGAACCAATTGCTTGGCTGAAACCGGGGTTGTTCATGATGGGAGTATTTTGTGTGATAAAAATGAAGCATATCCTAACTATATGATTTTGTAGGGATGAACTTTCTTTAGCCATGTTATTTTGAGAAGACATGATTGCTTTATTAGTATGCTTGAAGTATTATTACTTTGATGTCAATATGAACTTTTGTCTTGAATCATTTGGATCTGAACATTCATGCCACAATAAAGAAAATTACATTGAGAATTATGCTAGGTAGCATTCCACATCAAAAATTCTGTTTTTTATCATTTACCTACTCGAGGACGAGCAGGAATTAAGCTTGGGGATGCTTGATACGTCTCCAACGTATTTATAATTGTTGGTTGTTCCATGCTATTATATTACCCATTTTGGATGTTTATGGGCTTTACTTTACACTTTTATATCATTTTTTGGACTAACCTACTAACCAGAGGCCCAACCCGAATTGCTGTTTTTTACCTATTTCAGTGTTTCGAAGAAAAGGAATATCAAACGGAGTCCAAACGGAATGAAACCTTCGGGAGCGATCTTTTTGGAACAAATGCAATCCAGGAGACTTGGAGTGGATGTCAAGCAGCAAATGAGGGTGCCCGGCGCGCCCTAGGGGGGTGGGCGCGCCCCCCACACTCGTGGGCCCCTCGTGGCTCCACCGACCTACTTCTTCCTCCTATATATATCCACATACCCCGAGAACATCCAGGAGCACCACAAAAAACTATTTCCACCACCGCAACCTTCTGTATCCACAAGATCCCATCTTGGAGCCTCTGTCGGCGCTCCGCCGGAGGGGGAATCGACCACGGAGGGGCTCTACATCATCTCCAAGGCCTCTCCGATGAGTTGTGAGTAGTTTACCACAGACCTTCGGGTCCATAGTTATTAGCTAGATGGCTTCTTCTCTCTCTTTGAATCTCAATACAAAGTTCTCCTTGATCTTCTTGGAGATCTATTCGATGTAACTCTTTTTGCGGTGTATTTGTCGAGATCCGATGAATTGTGGGTTTATGATCTAGTTTATCTATGAGAAATAATTGAATCTTCTCTGAAATCTTTTATGTGTGATTGGTTATCTTTGCAAGTCTCTTCGAATTATCAGTTTGGTTTGGCCTACTAGATTGATCTTTCTTGCAATAGCAGAAGTGCTTAGCTTTGGGTTCAATCTTGATGTGTCCTTTCCCAGTGACAGCAGGGGCAGCAAGGCACATATTGTATTGTTTCCATCGAGGATAAAAAGATGGGGTTTATATCATATTGCTTGAGTTTGTCCCTCTCCATCATGTCATCTTTCTTAATGTGTTACTCTGTTCTTATGAACTTAATACTCTAGATGCAGGCAGGAGTCGGCCGATGTGTGGAGTAATAGTAGTAGATGCAGAATCATTCTGATCTACTTGTTGCAGACGTGATGCCTATATACATGATCATACCTAGATAATATCATAGCTATGCACTTTTCTATCAATTGCTCGACAGTAATTTGTTCACCCACCGTAATACTTATGCTATCTTGAGAGAAGCCACTAGTGAAACCTATGGCCCCCGGGTCTATCTTTTATCATATAAGTTTCCAATCTACCTTTATTTGCAATCTTTAGTTTCCAATCTTTATCATAAAAATACCAAAAATATTTATCTTCTCTTATTATCTCTATCAGATCTCACTTTCGCAAGTTACCGTGAAGGGATTGACAACCCCTTTATCGCGTTGGTTGCGAGGTTCTTGTTTGTTTGTGTAGGTACGAGGGACTTTTGAGGAGCCTCCTATTGGATTGATACCTTGGTTCTCAAAAACTGAGGAAAATACTTACGCTACTTTGCTGCATCCCCCTTTCCTCTTCAAGGGAAAGCCAACGCAGTGCTCGAGAGGTAGCAGTATTCCACGAAGATCTTTATCGGTCAAATCGCATAACAACATATGTTGTTCCCTTTATCATCAGTATGTTACTTGCCCAAGATTCGATCGTCGGTATCATCATACCTAGTTCAATCTCATTACCGACAAGTCCCTTTACTCGTTCTGTAATGCTTCATCCCGTAACTAACTCATTAGTCGCATTGCTTGCAATGCTTAGAGTGATGAGCATTACCGATAGGGCCCAGAGATACCTCTCCGATACACGGAGTGACAAATCCTAATCTTGATCTATGACAACCCAACAAACACCTTTAGAGACACCTTTAGAGCATCTTTATAATCACCCAGTTATGTTGTGATGTTTGATAGCACACAAGGTGTTCCTCCGGTATTCGGGAGTTGCATAATCTCATAGTCTGAGGAACATGTATAAGTCATGAAGAAAGTAGTAGCAATGAAACTGTAACGATCATAATGCTAAGCTAACGGATGGGTCTTGTCTATCACATCATTCTCTAATGATGTGATCCCGTTCATCAAATGACAGCACATGTCTATGGTCAGGAAACATAACCATCTCTGATTAACGAGCTAGTCAAGTAGAGGCATACTAGGGACACTTTGTTTTGTCTATGTATTCACACATGTACTAAGTTTCCAGTTAATACAATTCTAGCATGAATAATAAACATTTATCATGATATAAGGAAATATAAATAACAACTTTATTACTGCCTCTAGGGCATATTTCCTTCATTCATCATATTGCTTGAGCTAATTCCTCTACATCATGCCATCTCACTTAATACGTTACTCCGTTCTTTATGAACTTAATACTCTAGATGCATGCTGGATAGCGGTTGATGTGTGGAGTAATAGTAGTAGATGCAGGCAGGAGTCTGTCTACTTGACACGGACGTGATGCCTATGTTCATGATCATTGCCTTAGATATCGTCATAATTATGCGCTCTTCTATCAATTGCTCGGCAGTAATTTGTTCACCCACCGTATTATTTGCTATCTTGAGAGATGCCACTAGTGAAATGTATGGCCTCCGGGTCTATTTTCCATCATATAAGTTTCCGATCTACTATTTTGCAATCTTTTACTTTCCAATCTATAAACCAAAAATACCAAAAATATATACCTTACCATTTATCTATCTCTATTAGATCTCACCTTTGCAAGTAACCGTGAAGGGATTGACAACCCCTTTATTGTGTTGGGTGCAAGTTTGTTTGATCGTTTGTGAAGGTATTCAGTGACCTGTGCGTTGTCTCCTACTGGATTGATACCTTGGTTCTCAAACTGAGGGAAATACTTACTCTACTTTGCTGCATCACCCTTTCCTCTTCATGGGAAAAACCAATGCAAGCTCAAGAGGTAGCATGCGGGTGGCAGGATCTCAACTCCCTCCCCATTAGAAGGCGGGACCGGCAACTGTGAAGGCCTTGGGGGCTCAGGTGCGTGAAGGAAATATGCCCTAGAGGCAATAATAAAGTTATTATTTATTTCCTTATTTCATGATAAATGTTTATTATTCATGCTAGAATTGTATTAACCGGAAACATAATACATGTGTGAATACATAGACAAACATAGTGTCACTAGTATGCCTCTACTTGACTAGCTCGTTTATCAAAGATGGTTATGTTTCCTAGCCATGGACAAAAGAGTTGTCATTTGATTAATGGGATCACATCATTAGGAGAATGATGTGATTGACATGACCCATTCTGTTAGCCTAGCACTTGATCGTTTAGTATGTTGCTATTGCTTTCTTCATGACTTATACATGTTCCTGTAACTATGACAATTATGCAACTCCCGTTTACCGGAGGAACACTTTGGGTACTACCAAACGTCACAACGTAACTGGGTGATTATAAAGGAGTACTACAGGTGTCTCCGAAGGTACATGTTGAGTTGGCGTATTTCGAGATTAGGTTTTGTCACTCCGATTGTCGGAGAGGTATCTCTGGGCCCTCTCGGTAATGCACATCTTTATAAGCCTTGCAAGCAATGTGACCAAATGAGTTGGTTACGGAATGATGCATTATGGAACGAGTAAAGAGACTTGCCGGTAACGAGATTGAACTGGGTATTGGATACCGACGATCAAATCTCGGGCAAGTAACATACCGATGACAAAGGGAACAACGTATGTTGTTATGCGGTTTGACCGATAAAGATCTTCATAGAATATGTAGGAACTAGTATGGGCATCCAGGTCCCGCTATTGGTTATTGACCGAGAATGGTTCTAGGTCATGTCTACATAGTTTTCGAACCCGTACGGTCCGCACGCTTAATGTTACGATGACAGTTTTATTATGAGTTTATAAGTTTTGATGTACCGAAGTTTGTTCGGAGTCCCGGATGTGATCACGGACATGACGAGGAGTCTCGGAATAGTCGAGACATAAAGATTAATATATTGGACGACTATATTCGGACACCGGAAGTGTTCCGGGTGATTTCGGAGAAAACCGGAGTGCCGGAGGGTTACCGGAACCCCCCCCCCCCCCGGAGAGTTAATGGGCCACATGGGCCTTGGTGGGAAGAGAGAGGGGCGGCCAGGAAGGGCCGCGCGCCCCCTCTCCCTCTGGTCCGAATTGGACTAGGAGGGGGGGGCGGGCGCCCCCCTCTTTCCTTCCCCTCCTCTCCCCCTTCCTTCCCCTCCTAGTAGGAGTAGGAAAGGAGGAGTCCTACTCCTACTAGGAGGAGGACTCCTCCTCCTGGCGCGCCCAACAAGGGTCGGCCAGCCTCCCCCCTCCTTCCTTTATATACGGGGGCAGGGGCACCCCATAGACACACAAGTTGATCTACGGATCGTTCCTTAGCCGTGTGTGGTGCCCCCCTCCACCATATTCCACCTCGGTCATATCGTCGCGGAGTTTAGGCGAAGCCCTGCGCCGGTAGAGCATCATCATCGTCACCACGCCGTCGTGCTGACGGAACTCATCCCCAAAGCTTTGCTGGATCGGAGCCCGGGGATCGTCATCGAGCTGAACGTGTGCTAAACTCGGAGGTGCCGTACGTTCGGTGATTGGATCGGTCGGATCGTGAAGACGTACGACTACATCAACCCCGTTGTGCTAACGCTTCCGCTTACGGTCTACGAGGGTACGTGGACAACACTCTCCCCTCTCGTTGCTATGCCATCACCATGATCTTGCGTGTACATAGGAAATTTTTTGAAATTACCACGTTCCCCAACAGTGGCATCCGAGCCAGGTTTTATGCGTTGATGTTATATGCACGAGTAGAACACAAGTGAGTTGTGGGCGATATAAGTCATACTGCTTACCAGCATGTCATACTTTGGTTCAGCGGCATTGTGAGATGAAGCGGCCCGGACCGACATTACGCGTACGCTTACGCGAGACTGGTTTCACCGCTACGAGCACTCGTTGCTTAAAGGTGACCGGTGGGTGTCTGTCTCTCTCACTTTAGTTGAACCGAGTGTGGCTATGCCCGGTCCTTGCAAAGGTTAAAACAGCACTAACTTGACAAACTATCGTTGTGGTTTTGATGCGTAGGTAAGAACGGTTCTTGCTAAGCCCGTAGCAGCCACGTAAAATTTAGCAATAACAAAGTAGAGGACGTCTAACTTGTTTTTGCAGGGCATGTTGTGATGTGATATGGTCAAGACGTGATGCTATATTTTATTGTATAAGATGATCATGTTTTGTAACCGAAGTTATCGGCAACTAGCAGGAGCCATATGGTTGTCGCTTTATTGTATGAAATGCAAACGCCCTGTAATTGCTTTACTTTATCACTAAGCGGTAGCGATAGTCGTAGAAGCAATAGATGGCGTAACGACAACAATGCTACGATGGAGATCAAGGTGTCGCACCGGTGACGATGGTGATCACGACGGTGCTTCGAAGATGGAGATCACAAGCACAAGATGATGATGGCCATATCATATCACTTATATTGATTGCATGTGATGTTTATCCTTTATGCATCTTATCTTGCTTTGATTGACGGTAGCATTTTAAGATGATCTCTCACTAATTATCAAGAAGTGTTCTCCCTGAGTATGCACCGTTGCGAAAGTTCTTCGTGCTGAGACACCACGTGATGATCGGGTGTGATAGGCTCTACGTTCAAATACAACGGGTGCAAAACAGTTGCACACGCGGAATACTCGGGTTAAACTTGACGAGCCTAGCATATACAGATATGGCCTCGGAACACGGAGACCGAAAGGTCGAGCGTGAATCATATAGTAGATATGATCAACATAATGATGTTCACCATTGAAACTACTCCATCTCACGTGATGATCGGACATGGTTTAGTTGATTTGGATCACGTGATCACTTAGATGACTAGAGAGATGTCTGTCTAAGTGGGAGTTCTTAAGTAATATGATTAATTGAACTTGAATTTATCATGAACTTAGTCCTGGTAGTATTTTGCAAATTGTGTTATAGATCAATAGCTCGCGTTGTTGCTTCCCTATGTTTTTGCTTCCCTATGTTTTTATATGTGTTCCTAGAGAAAACTATGTTGAAAATTGTTAGTAGCAATGATGCGGACTGGTCTGTGATCTGAGGTTTATCCTCATTGCTGCATAGAAGAATTATGTCCTTGATGCACCGCTAGGTGACAGACCTATTGTAGGAGCAGATGTAGACGTTATGAACGTTTGGCTAGCTCAATATGATGACTACTTGATAGTTTAGTGCACCATGCTTAACGGCTTAGAATCGGGACTTCAAAGATGTTTTGAACGTCATGGACCATATGAGATGTTCCAGGAATTGAAGTTAATATTTCAAGCAAATACCCGAGTTGAGAGATATGAAGTCTTCAACAAGTTCTATTGCTAAAATATGGAGGAGAATCGCTCAACTAGTGAGCATGTGCTCAGATTGTCTAAGTACTTCAATCGCTTGTATCAAGTGGGAGTTAATCTTCCAGATAAGATAGTGATTGACAGAATTCTCTAGTCACCATCACCAAGTTAGTAGAACTTTGTGATGAACTATAGTATGCAAGGGATGACGAAAACGATTCCGAGCTCTTCGTGATGTTGAAATCAACGAAGGTAGAAATCAAGAAAGAGCATCAAGTGTTGATGATTGACAAGACCACTAGTTTCAAGAAAAGGGCAAAGGGAAATAAAGGGAACTTCAAGTAGAATGACAAGCAAGTTGTCAGTCCCGCGAAGAAGCCCAAAGCTAGACCAAAGCCTGAAACTGAGTGATTATACTGCAAAGGAAATGGTCACTAGAAACGGAAATGCCTTGAATATTTGGTGGATAAGAAGGATGGCAAAGTGAACAAGGGTATATTTGATATACATGTTATTGATGTGTACCTTACTAGTGTTTATAGTAACCCATGAGTATTTGATACTTGTTTGGTTGCTAAGATTAGTAACTCGAAACAGGAGTTACAGAATAAACGGAAACTAGTTGAGGGTGATGTGACGATGTGTGTTGGAAGTGGTTCCAAGATTGATATGATCATCATCGCACACTCCCTATACTTTCGGGATTAGTGTTGAACCTAAATAAATGTTATTTGGTGTTTGCGTTGAGCATGAATATGATTTGATCATGTTTATTGCAATATAATTATTCATTTAAAGTCAGAGAATAATTGTTGTTCTGTTTACATGAATAAGATCTTCGATGGTCATACACCCAATGAACATAGTTTGTTGGATCTCGAACGTAGTGATACACATATTCATAATATTGATGCCAAAAGATGAAAAGTTAATAATGATAGTGCAACTTATTTGTGGCACTGCCATTTGGGTCATATCGGTGTAAAGCGCATGAAGAAACTCCATAAAGATGGATTTTCGGAATCACTTGGTTATGAATCATTTGATGCTTGCGAACCGTGCCTTTTGGGCAAGATGACTAAAAACTCCGTTCTCCGAAACAATGGAACAAGCTACTGACTTATTGGAAATAATACATACCGATGTATGTGATCCAATGAGTGTTGATGCTCGTGGCAAGTATCGTTATTTTCTGACCTTCACAAAATGATTTGAGCAGATATGGGTATATCTACTTGATGAAACATAAGTCTGAAATAATTGAAAGGTTCAAAGAATTTCAGAGTGAAGTGAAAAAATCATCGTAACAAGAAAATAAAGTTTCTACGATCTGATCGCGGAGACGAATATTTGAGTTACGAGTTTGGTCTTCAGTTAAAACAATGTGGAATAGTTTCACAGCTCACGCCACCTGGAACACCACAACGTTATGGTGTGTCCAAACGTCGTAACCGCACTTTATTGGATATGGTGCAATCTATGATGTCTCTTATCGGTTTTACCACTATCGTTTTGGGGTTGTGCATTAGAGACAGCTGCATTCACGTTTAAAAGGGCACCATCTAAATCCGTTGAGACGACACCGTATGAACTATGGTTTAGCAGTAAACCTAAGCTGTCATTTCTTAAAGTTTGGAGTTGCGATGCTTATATGAAAAAAGTTTCAACCTGATAAGCTCAAATCCAAATCGGAGAAGTGTGTCTTCATAGAATACCCAAAGTTAACTATTGGGTACACCTTCTATCACAGATCGGAAGGCAAGTTATTCATTGCTAAGAATGGATCCTTTCTAGAGAAGGAGTTTCTCTCGAAAGATGTGAGTGGGAGGAAAGTAGAACTTGATGAGGTAACTGTACCTGCTCCCTTATTGGAAAGTAGTTCATCACAGAAATCTGTTCCTGTGACTACTACACCAATTAGTGAGGAAGTTAATGATGATGATCATGAAACTTCAAATTAAGTTACTACAGAACCTCGTAGGT